>NC_091212.1:29220507-29520507 GCF_040958095.1 Procambarus clarkii
ACAGTGTAACTACCTCAGTGTTACAGGAGGGTACAGCATGTGTGGTACAGTGTAACTACCTCAGTGTTACAGGAGGGTACAGCATGTATGGTACAGTGTAACTACCTCAGTGTTACAGGAGGGTACAGTATGTATGGTACAGTGTAACTACCTCAGTGTTACAGGAGGGTACAGCATGTGTGGTACAGTGTAACTACCTCAGTGTTACAGGAGGGTACAGTATGTATGGTACAGTGTAACTACCTCAGTATTGCAGGAGGGTACAGTATGTATGGTACAGTGTAACTACCTCAGTGTTACAGGAGGGTACAGTATGTATGGTACAGTGTAACTACCTCAGTGTTACAGGAGGGTACAGCATGTGTGGTACAGTGTAACTACCTCAGTGTTACAGGAGGGTACAGTATGTATGGTACAGTGTAACTACCTCAGTGTTACAGGAGGGTACAGTATGTATGGTACAGTGTAACTATTTCAGTGTTACAGGAGGGTACAGCATGAGTGGTACAGTGTAACTACCTCAGTATTGCAGGAGGGTACAGCATGAGTGGTACAGTGTAACTACCTCAGTGTTACAGGAGGGTACAGCATGAGTGGTACAGTGTAACTACCTCAGTGTTACAGGAGGGTACAGCATGAGTGGTACAGTGTAACTACCTCAGTGTTACAGGAGGGTACAGCATGAGTGGTACAGTGTAACTACCTCAGTGTTACAGGAGGGTACAGTATGTATGGTACAGTGTAACTATTTCAGTGTTACAGGAGGGTACAGTATGTATGGTACAGTGTAACTACCTCAGTATTGCAGGAGGGTACAGTATGTGTGGAACCATTACCCAACTATCCACGCTCCGGTGTTTCCAACCTGCCCTCTGCCCTCTGTTGGTTCGGAGCACCACTGTCCCTGCGGCCCGGTCTCTGACCTCCAAGTTGGTGGTCTGGTCAACCAGGCTGTTGGACGCCGCTCCTGGCAGTCTTAAGGCCACCAACGGTGTTATAGATCATTGTTCACTGTCCACAGTGTTCCAGATTTTACATTCCTAAAGTTATGATTTTTTTTATTCATTTTAAAACTTGTAATGAAAGATTTTTATTTCATGCCAAATTCTTTATTAAACGACGACCATCTGTGGCTAGTTGGCTAGTACACTGTGGCATGACTACCATCTGTGGCTAGTTGGCTAGTACACTGTGACATGACTAACATCTGTGGCTAGTTGGCTAGTACACTGTGGCATGACTACCGTCTGTGGCTAGTTGGCTAGTACACTGTGACACGACTACCATCTGTGGCTAGTTGGCTAGTACACTGTGACACGACTACCATCTGTGGCTAGTACACTGTGACACGACTACCATCTGTGGCTAGTACACTGTGACATGACTAACATCTGTGGCTAGTTGGCTAGTACACTGTGACATGACTACCATCTGTGGCTAGTTGGCTAGTACACTGTGACATGACTAACATCTGTGGCTAGTACACTGTGACATGACCACCATCTGTGGCTAGTACACTGTGACACGACTACCATCTGTGGCTAGTACACTGTGACATGACTAACATCTGTGGCTAGTTGGCTAGTACACTGTGACATGACTAACATCTGTGGCTAGTTGGCTAGTACACTGTGACATGACTAACATCTGTGGCTAGTTGGCTAGTACACTGTGACATGACTAACATCTGTGGCTAGTACACTGTGACATGACTAACATCTGTGGCTAGTTGGCTAGTACACTGTGACATGACTACCATCTGTGGCTAGTTGGCTAGTACACTGTGACATAACTAACATCTGTGGCTAGTTGGCTAGTACACTGTGACATGACTAACATCTGTGGCTAGTTGGCTAGTACACTGTGACATGACTACCATCTGTGGCTAGTTGGCTAGTACACTGTGACATGACTAACATCTGTGGCTAGTACACTGTGACATGACCACCATCTGTGGCTAGTACACTGTGACACGACTACCATCTGTGGCTAGTACACTGTGACATGACTACCATCTGTGGCTAGTACACTGTGACACGACTACCATCTGTGGCTAGTACACTGTGACATGACTAACATCTGTGGCTAGTTGGCTAGTACACTGTGACATGACTAACATCTGTGGCTAGTTGGCTAGTACACTGTGACATGACTAACATCTGTGGCTAGTTGGCTAGTACACTGTGACATGACTAACATCTGTGGCTAGTACACTGTGACATGACTACCATCTGTGGCTAGTACACTGTGACATGACTAACATCTGTGGCTAGTACACTGTGACATGACTAACATCTGTGGCTAGTTGGCTAGTACACTGTGACATGACTACCATCTGTGGCTAGTTGGCTAGTACACTGTGACATAACTAACATCTGTGGCTAGTTGGCTAGTACACTGTGACATGACTAACATCTGTGGCTAGTTGGCTAGTACACTGTGACATGACTACCATCTGTGGCTAGTACACTGTGACATGACTAACATCTGTGGCTAGTTGGCTAGTACACTGTGACATGACTAACATCTGTGGCTAGTTGGCTAGTACACTGTGACATGACTAACATCTGTGGCTAGTTGGCTAGTACACTGTGACATGACTAACATCTGTGGCTAGTTGGCTAGTACACTGTGACATGACCACCATCTGTGGCTAGTACACTGTGACATGACCACCATCTGTGGCTAGTACACTGTGACATGACTAACATCTGTGGCTAGTACACTGTGACATGACTACCATCTGTGGCTAGTACACTGTGACATAACTAACATCTGTGGCTAGTTGGCTAGTACACTGTGACATAACTAACATCTGTGGCTAGTTGGCTAGTACACTGTGACATGACCACCATCTGTGGCTAGTACACTGTGACATGACCACCATCTGTGGCTAGTACACTGTGACATGACCACCATCTGTGGCTAGTACACTGTGACATGACCACCATCTGTGGCTAGTACACTGTGACACGACTACCATCTGTGCCTAGTTGGCTATTACACTCTGCCTTAACTATCAGCTGGGACTAACAATCCACACACGTATAATTCTGTGGTGGAATTCTGTTTTTCTTTCATCCTGAGGCAAAAAAATCACCTTTAAGACAAAAAAGATGGAAGCCAATGTCCTCCCTTAAAAAAAACTCTACATCATCATGTAATCTAAAAAAATAAAAAAATAGAGGCGTGAGGCTAGAATTCTCAAGGAAACTTTTGAAGAAATAGAATATTGTTTCTAGTAAAAATAATAATAGAAAACTAGAATAGTAATAGAACACGGAGGGCTGTGGAAAGTCCCGCCCTGGTGGTAGTGGACCCCATACCTGTCCTGTGAGTGGTAGTGGACCCCATACCTGTCCTGTGAGTGGTAGTGGACCCCCATACCTGTCCTGTGAGTGGTAGTGGACCCCCATACCTGTCCTGTGAGTGGTAGTGGACCCCATACCTGTCCTGTAAGTGGTAGTGGACCCCATACCTGTCCTGTGAGTGGTAGTGGACCCCATACCTGTCCTGTGAGTGGTAGTGGACCCCATACCTGTCCTGTGAGTGGTAGTGGACCCCCATACCTGTCCTGTGAGTGGTAGTGGACCCCATACCTGTCCTGTGAGTGGTAGTGGACCCCATACCTGTCCTGAGAGTGGTAGTGGACCCCCATACCTGTCCTGTGAGTGGTAGTGGACCCCATACCTGTCCTGTGAGTGGTAGTGGACCCCCATACCTGTCCTGTGAGTGGTAGTGGACCCCATACCTGTCCTGTGAGTGGTAGTGGACCCCATACCTGTCCTGTAAGTGGTAGTGGACCCCCATACCTGTCCTGAGAGTGGTAGTGGACCCCCATACCTGTCCTGTGAGTGGTAGTGGACCCCCATACCTGTCCTGTGAGTGGTAGTGGACCCCATACCTGTCCTGTGAGTGGTAGTGGACCCCATACCTGTCCTGTGAGTGGTAGTGGACCCCCATACCTGTCCTGTGAGTGGTAGTGGACCCCCATACCTGTCCTGTGAGTGGTAGTGGACCCCATACCTGTCCTGTGAGTGCTAGTGGACCCCATACCTGTCCTGTGAGTGGTAGTGGACCCCCATACCTGTCCTGTGAGTGGTAGTGGATCCCCATACCTGTCCTGTGAGTGGTAGTGGACCCCATACCTGTCCTGTGAGTGGTAGTGAACCCCCATACCTGTCCTGTGAGTGGTAGTGGACCCCATACCTGTCCTGTGAGTGGTAGTGGACCCCATACCTGTCCTGTGAGTGGTAGTGGACCCCCTATACCTGTCCTGTGAGTGGTAGTGGACCCCATACCTGTCCTGTGAGTGGTAGTGGACCCCATACCTGTCCTGTGAGTGGTAGTGGACCCCCATACCTGTTCTGTGAGTGGTAGTGGACCCCATACCTGTCCTGTGAGTGGTAGTGGACCCCCATACCTGTCCTGTGAGTGGTAGTGGACCCCATACCTGTCCTGTGAGTGGTAGTGGACCCCCATACCTGTCCTGTGAGTGGTAGTGGACCCCATACCTGTCCTGTGAGTGGTAGTGGACCCCCATACCTGTCCTGTGAGTGGTAGTGGACCCCCATACCTGTCCTGTGAGTGGTAGTGGACCCCATACCTGTCCTGTGAGTGGTAGTGGACCCCATACCTGTCCTGTGAGTGGTAGTGGACCCCATACCTGTCCTGAGAGTGGTAGTGGACCCCATACCTGTCCTGTGAGTGGTAGTGGACCCCATACCTGTCCTGTGAGTGGTAGTGGACCCCATACCTGTCCTGTGAGTGGTAGTGGACCCCATACCTGTCCTGTGAGTGGTAGTGGACCCCATACCTGTCCTGTGAGGGGTAGTGGACCCCATACCTGTCCTGTGAGTGGTAGTGGACCTCCATACCTGTCCTGTGAGTGGTAGTGGGCCCCCATACCTGTCCTGTGAGTGGTAGTGGACCTCCATACCTGTCCTGTGAGTGGTAGTGGACCCCCATACCTGTTCTGTGAGTGGTAGTGGACCCCCATACCTGTCCTGTGAGTGGTAGTGGACCCCATACCTGTCCTGTGAGTGGTAGTGGACCCCCATACCTGTCCTGTGAATTGGTAGTGGACCCCATACCTGTCCTGTGAGTGGTAGTGGACCCCATACCTGTCCTGTGAGTGGTAGTGGACCCCCATACCTGTCCTGTGAATTGGTAGTGGACCCCATACCTGTCCTGTGAGTGGTAGTGGACCCCCATACCTGTCCTGTGAGTGGTAGTGGACCCCATACCTGTCCTGTGAGTGGTAGTGGACCCCCATACCTGTCCTGTGAGTGGTAGTGGACCCTATACCTGTCCTGTGAGTGGTAGTGGACCTCCATACCTGTCCTGTGAGTGGTAGTGGACCCCCATACCTGTCCTGTGAGTGGTAGTGGACCCCATACCTGTCATGTGAGTGGTAGTGGACCCCATACCTGTCCTGTGAGTGGTAGTGGACCCCATACCTGTCCTGTGAGTGGTAGTGGACCCCATACCTGTCCTGTGAGTGGTAGTGGACCCCCATACCTGTCCTGTGAGTGGTAGTGGACCCCATACCTGTCCTGTGAGTGGTAGTGGACCCCCATACCTGTCCTGTGAGTGGTAGTGGACCCCCATACCTGTTCTGTGAGTGGTAGTGGACCCCATACCTGTCCTGTGAGTGGTAGTGGACCCCCATACCTGTCCTGTGAGTGGTAGTGGACCCCATACCTGTCCTGTGAGTGGTAGTGGACCCCCATACCTGTTCTGTGAGTGGTAGTGAACCCCCATACCTGTCCTGTGAGTGGTAGTGGACCCCATACCTGTCCTGTGAATTGGTAGTGGACCCCATACCTGTCCTGTGAGTGGTAGTGGACCCCATACCTGTCCTGTGAGTGGTAGTGGACCCCATACCTGTCCTGTGAGTGGTAGTGGACCCCATACCTGTCCTGTGAGTGGTAGTGGACCCCCATACCTGCTCTGTGAGTGGTAGTGGACCCCATACCTGTCCTGTGAGTGGTAGTGGACCCCATACCTGTCCTGTGAGTGGTAGTGGACCCCATACCTGTCCTGTGAGTGGTAGTGGACCCCATACCTGTCCTGTGAGTGGTAGTGGACCCCCATACCTGTCCTGTGAGTGGTAGTGGACCCCCATACCTGTCCTGTGGGTGGTAGTGGACCCCCATACCCATCCTGTGAGTGGTAGTGGACCCCATACCTGTCCTGTGAGTGGTAGTGGACCTCCATACCTGTCCTGTGAGTGGTAGTGGACCCCATACCTGTCCTGTGAGTGGTAGTGGACCCCCATACCTGTCCTGTGAGTGGTAGTGGACCCCCATACCTGTCCTGTGAGTGGTAGTGGACCCCCATACCTGTCCTATGAGTGGTAGTGGACCCCCATACCTGTCCTGTGGGTGGTAGTGGACCCCCATACCCATCCTGTGAGTGGTAGTGGACCCCATACCTGTCCTGTGAGTGGTAGTGGACCTCCATACCTGTCCTGTGAGTGGTAGTGGACCCCATACCTGTCCTGTGAGTGGTAGTGGACCCCCATACCTGTCCTGTGAGTGGTAGTGGACCCCCATACCTGTCCTGTGAGTGGTAGTGGACCCCCATACCTGTCCTGTGGGTGGTAGTGGACCCCCATACCCATCCTGTGAGTGGTAGTGGACCCCATACCTGTCCTGTGAGTGGTAGTGGACCCCATACCTGTCCTCTGAGTGGTAGTGGACCCCATACCTGTCCTGTGGGTGGTAGTTGACCCCCATACCCATCCTGTGAGTGGTAGTGGACCCCAAACCTGTCCTCTGAGTTGTAGTGGATCCCCATACCTGTCCTGTGAGTGGTAGTGGACCCCATACCTGTCCTGTGAGTGGTAGTGGACCCCATACCCATCCTGTGAGTGGTAGTGGACCCCCATACCTGTCCTGTGAGTGGAGGTGGACCCCCATACCTGTCCTGTGAGTGGTAGTGGACCCCATACCTGTCCTGTGAGTGGTAGTGGACCCCCATACCTGTCCTGTGAGTGGTAGTGGACCCCATACCTGTTCTGTGGGTGGTAGTGGACCCCCATACCCATCCTGTGAGTGGTAGTGGACCCCATACCTGTCCTGTGAGTGGTAGTGGACCCCATACCTGTCCTCTGAGTGGTAGTGGATCCCCATACCTGTCCTGTGAGTGGTAGTGGACCCCCATACCCATCCAGTGAGTGGTAGTGGACCCCATACCCATCCTGTGAGTGGTAGTGGACCCCCATACCTGTCCTGTGAGTGGTAGTGGACCCCCATACCTGTCCTGTGAGTGGTAGTGGACCCCATACCCATCCTGTGAGTGGTAGTGGACCCCCATACCTGTCCTGTGAGTGGAAGTTGACCCCATACCTGTCCTGTGAGTGGTAGTGGACCGCATACCTGTCCTGTGAGTGGTAGTGGACCCCATACCTGTCCTGTGAGTGGTAGTGGACCCCATACCTGTCCTGTGAGTGGTAGTGGACCCCATACCTGTCCTGTGAGTGGTAGTGGACCCCCATACCTGTCCTGTGAGTGGTAGTGGACCCCATACCTGTCCTGTGAGTGGTAGTGGACCCCATACCTGTCCTGTGAGTGGTAGTGGACCCCATACCTGTCCTGATGATCTGAGAGCATATTGCAGTTCCAGTAATAGTCTACATGTAAACTGGCAAATGAACCTTTGTCATAAACAGAGATAATTCTCATGATATAACTTTATTGCACTATAAATCGCTGGTTTAAAATATAAAAGGTGTATGCTGAAAACGTTCCTTTTAAGATTTTGGTTTTCTGTAAACGGAATTCTCAGGTACACTTAAATAGTTTTTTAATTCAATATTTGTCATTATCGTCAATATTAGTGTATTAACATTGTTTTGGAATATACTGAGATTAAATGCATGAGGAGAATTACATAGGACCTAAAATGAGGTTACTAGAACCATGAATTTTAAATTAAATAATTATTGAAATGGATAATAAAGTAGAACACAAAAGCTCTTAGCTGAATACATGGGGCCAGATTCACGAAGAAGTTACGCAAGCACTTTCGAACCTGTACATCTTTTCTCAATCTTTGGCGGCTTTGTTTACAATTACTAAACAGTTAATGAGCTCCGAAGCACCAGGAGGCTGTTTATAACAATAACAACAGTTGATTGGCAAGGTTTCATGCTTCTAAACTGTTCAATAAAAGTAACCAAAGCCGCCAAAGATTGAGGAAAGATGTACACGTTCGTAAGTACTTGCGTAACTGCTTCGTGAATCTGACTCATGGTTCCTATGCTGGAAGGTAAGTCGACTCCTGTGTGACCTTGACACTGGTAATGAGCTGGAGCAGGCAGGTAGGGTCCTACACAACACAATATACCTGCGGCTACACCCACACATGTAACGTAATTTTTACATGTATATGATAAGACAGTTCTATGACTGCAAGCACTGGTAAGGTTCATGATGGAGGACCTCAACTACACACACACACACTAGGCTGGTCCTGGGAACATGTGTGCTCTTACACACAAGGTATAATTAAATAAGGCGTATGTAAATTTGCATACAACAATTATTATATGCAATAAAATAAACTAACTTGATAAATTAAGATAAAGGATAAGGATAAAGGATAATTAAATGTTTGATAAATTAAAGTAAAGAATTATATACACAAGATATAAATATTCAGCAATGTAGGTGGTTCATTCACTGTAAAAGATTAAACTCAGAACTTACTGGATGATGAGGCGTTGCCTCGCTGCCTAACGACTCTCAATATATATATATATATATATATATATATATATATATATATATATATATATATATATATATATATATATATATATATATATACTTATATATATATATATATATATATATATATATATATATATATATATATATATATATATATACTTATATATATATATATACTTATATATATATATATATATATATATATATATATATATATATATATATATATATATATATATATATGGATGTATTAATGTTATAAACCATGTTAATTGGCCAACCTATGCTCTTAAACAATTAATAACTTATCCTGACATTAAGAACCGGAGCCTAACTGACAGTTGCCAGATGGTGTCTCTTCCTGATACAAGACTATATTTTAATGATGGATGTGGCAGCTTTATGTTGATTTGGATGTTGTCACAGCGTTGCTGTAAGGATTGTAATTACTTGCTCAAATATGGAGTACACTTGGTGGTTGAGGTGGTGGTGGGCCTCCTAGCTGGTGGACCTCCACACTCGTCACTGGGGATATATGTACCAGGAATTCCTCCCTATATATGGCTCAAAACCTCTCCCAGTATTCAGGGAACTATCACTGAAGATTATCAATACTTTGTGTGTAAATATCTTGCTGGAAAAAGAGTCTCTGGCCCTACACACGAGAGCACTCCAGGGTGTACACACGAGGCTGCCAGGGTGTACACACGAGAGCACTCCAGGGTGTACACACGAGAGCACTCCAGGGTGTACACACGAGAGCACTCCAGGGTGTACACACGAGAGCACTCCAGGGTGTACACACGAGGCTACCAGGGTGTACACACGAGAGCACTCCAGGGTGCACACACGAGAGCACTCCAGGGTGTACACACGAGAGCACTCCAGGGTGTACACACGAGGCTGCCAGGGTGTACACACGAGAGCTCTCCAGGGTGTACACACGAGGCTGCCAGGGTGTACACACGAGAGCATTCCAGGGTGTACACACGAGTCTGCCAGGGTGTACACACGAGAGCACTCCAGGGTGTACACACGAGGCTGCCAGGGTGTACACACGAGAGCACTCCAGGGTGTACACACGAGGCTGCCAGGGTGTACACACGAGAGCACTCCAGGGTGTACACACGAGGCTGCCAGGGTGTACACACGAGAGCACTCCAGGGTGTACACACGAGGCTGCCAGGGAGTACACACGAGAGCACTCCAGGGTGTACACACGAGGCTGCCAGGGTGTACACACGAGAGCACTCCAGGGTGTACACACGAGGCTGCCAGGGTGTACACACGAGAGCACTCCAGGGTGTACACACGAGGCTGCCAGGGTGTACACACGAGAGCACTCCAGGGTGTACACACGAGGCTGCCAGGGTGTACACACGAGAGCACTCCAGGGTGTACACACGAGGCTGCCAGGGTGTACACACGAGGCTGCCAGGGTGTACACACGAGGCTGCCAGGGTGTACACACGAGGCTGCCAGGGTGTACACACGAGGCTGCCAGGGTGTACACACGAGAGCACTCCAGGGTGTACACACGAGGCTGCCAGGGTGTACACACGAGAGCACTCCAGGGTGTACACACGAGGCTGCCAGGGTGTCCACACGAGAGCACTCCAGGGTGTACACACGAGGCTGCCTGGGTGTACACACGAGAGCACTCCAGGGTGTACACACGAGGCTGCCAGGGTGTACACGCGAGAGCACTCCAGGGTTTACACACGAGGCTGCCAGGGTGTACACACGAGAGCACTCCAGGGTGTACACACGAGGCTGCCAGGGTGTACACACGAGAGCACTCCAGGGTGTACACACGAGGCTGCCAGGGTGTACACACGAGAGCACTCCAGGGTGTACACACGAGGCTGCCAGGGTGTACACACGAGGCTGCCAGGGTGTACACACGAGAGCACTCCAGGGTGTACACACGAGGCTGCCAGGGTGTACACACGAGAGCACTCCAGGGTGTACACACGAGGCTGCCAGGGTGTACACACGAGAGCACTCCAGGGTGTACACACGAGGCTACCAGGGTGTACACACGAGGCTGCCAGGGTGTACACACGAGAGCACTCCAGGGTGTACACACGAGGCTGCCAGGGTGTACACACGAGAGCACTCCAGGGTGTACACACGAGGCTGCCAGGGTGTACACACGAGGCTGCCAGGCACCAGCGACCCTCCTCCCAGGCGCCTGCTGGCGGCCTCCCCTCCACCCTCCAGGTGACGCCAAAGATTATTTTCATTATTTAGAATGATTATTATGATAAGTTATATCACAAGATGATTACTTAGTGGATTTAAAGATTATTAACAGTACTTGATAGTACCTTGGGCTCTTTATTAAGGATTTTGAAATGCCATCAGTGAAAGCTGAAACTTTGGCTCCAGCAATATTTTTTGATTACCTGGAAGCTTCTAGATTCTGGGGATCACACGTACAATGTAATAGACACATTGACCTCAATAGAGTACTTGACCAATGGCCATGCAGGATGCTGATACAGTAGATATGATCAATAGATAATGATTCTGATATATAGATATGATATGGAATAATACATTCCTTAGATAATAATGATTTTAACATGAGTTGAATTTTCCACAAATATAACTAAATGTAATGAAACCTAACCTAACCTTAATCTAACCTAACCTTAACCAAACCTTAACCTAACCTTAACCTAACCTAACCTTAATCTAACGTAACCTTAAAATAACCTTAATTTAACCTAACCTTAACCTAACCTTACCTTAACCTAACATTAACCTAACCTAACCTTAAGCTAACCTAACCTTACCTTAACCTAACCTTAACCTAAACTAACATTAACCTAACCTAACCTTAACCTAACATAACATTAACCTAACCTAACCTTAACCTAACCTAACATTAACCTAACCTAACCTTAACCTAAGCTTACCTTACGGAGCCGGTCGGCCGAGCGGACAGCACGCTGGACTTGTGATCCTGTGGTCCTGGGTTCGATCCCAGGCGCCGGCGAGAAACAATGGGCAGAGTTTCTTTCACCCTATGCTCCTGTTACCTAGCAGTAAAATAGGTACCTGGGTGTTAGTCAGCTGTCACAGGCTGCTTGCTGGGGGTGGAGGCATGGTCGAGGACCGGGCCGCGGGGAGGTTATCTTGAGATGATTTCTGGGCTTAGTGTCCCCGTGGCCCGGTCCTCGACCAGGCCTCCACCCCCAGGAAGCAGCCCGTGACAGCTGACTAACACCCAGGTACCTATTTTACTGCTAGGTAACAGGGGCATAGGGTGAAAGAAACTCTGCCCATTGTTTCTCGCCGGCGCCCGGGATCGAACCCGGGACCACAGGATCACGCGTCCAGTGTTCTGTCCTCTCAGCCACCGGTTCCCTCCCTCCCTCGTTTCGGGGACACTAAAGCCCCGAAATCATCTCAAGATGATTGAACCAACACCCGCTGGGGCACCAACACCCGCTGGGGCACCAACACCCGCTGGGGCACCAACCCCCGCTGGGGCACCAACACCCGCTGGGGCACCAACCCCCGCTGGGGCACCAACACCCGCTGGGGCACCAACACCCGCTGGGGCACCAACCTCCGCTGGGGCACCAACACCCGCTGGGGCACCAACACCCGCTGGGGCACCAACACCCGCTGGGGCACCAACCCCCGCTTGGAAATCAACCCCAGCTGGGGCACCAACCCCCGCTAGGGCACCAACCCCCGCTGGGGCACCAACCCCCGCTGGGGCACCAACACCCGCTGGGGCACCAACCCCTGCTGGGGCACCAACCCCCGCTGGGCCACAAACCCTCGCTGGGACACCAACCCTCGCTAGGGCACCAACACCCGCTGGGGCACCAACCCCCGCTGGGGCACCAACCCCCGCTGGGGCACCAACCCCCGCTGGGGCACCAACCCCCGCTGGGGCACCAACACCCGCTTGGAAATCAACCCCAGCTGGGGCACCAACCCCCGCTAGAGCACCAACCCCAGCTGGGGCACCAATCCCCGCTGGGGCACCAACCCCCGCTGGGGCACCAACACCCGCTTGGAAATCAACCCCAGCTGGGGCACCAACCCCCGCTAGGGCACCAACCCCCGCTGGGGCACCAACCCCCGCTGGGGCACCAACCCCCGCTAGGGCACCCACCCCCGCTGGGGCACCAACACCCGCTGGGGCACCAACCCCCGCTAGGGCACCCACCCCCGCTGGGGCACAAACCCCCGCTAGGGCACCAACCCCCGCTGGGGCACCAACCCCCGCTGGGGCACCAACCCTCGCTGGGGCACCAACCCCCGCTGGGGCACCAACAACCGCTGGGGCACCAACACCCGCTGGGGCACCAACACCCGCTGGGGCACCAACCCCCGCTGGGGCACCAACCCCCGCTGGGGCACCAACCCCCGCTGGGGCACCAACACCCGCTGGGGCACCAACCCCCGCTGGGCACCAACCCCCGCTGGGGCAATAAAACCCGCTGGGGCACTAACACCTGCTGGGGCACCAACCCCCGCTGTGGCAAAAAAACCCGCTGGGGCACTAACACCTGCTGGGGCACCAACACCCGCTGGGGCACCAACCCTCGCTGGGGCACTAACACCCGCTGGGGCACCAACACCCGCTGGGACACCAACCCCCGCTGGGGCACTAACCCCCGCTGGGGCACTAACACCCGCTGGGACACCAACACCCGCTGGGACACCAACCCCCGCTGGGGCACTAACACCCGCTGGGGCACCAACCCCCGCTGGGGCACTAACACCCGCTGGGGCACCAACACCCGCTGGGGCACCAACCCTCGCTGGGGCACTAACACCCGCTGGGGCACCAACCCTCGCTGGGGCACTAACACCCGCTGGGGCACTAACACCCGCTGGGGCACTAACACCCGCTAGGGCACCAACCCTCGCTGGGGCACTAACACCCGCTGGGACACCAACACCCGCTGGGGCACCAACCCTCGCTGGGGCACTAACACCCGCTGGGGCACCAACCCTCGCTGGGGCACTAACACCCGCTGGGGCACTAACACCCGCTGGGGCACTAACACCCGCTAGGGCACCAACCCTCGCTGGGGCACTAACACCCGCTGGGGCACCAACACCCACTGGGGAACTAACACCCGCTGGGGCACCAACCCCCGCTGGGGCACTAACACCCGCTGGGACACCAACACCCGCTAGGGCACCAACCCCCGCTGGGGCACTAACACCCGCTGGGACACCAACACCCGCTGGGGCACTAACACCCGCTGGGGCACTAACACCCGCTGGGGCACTAACACCCGCTGGGGCACTAACACCCGCTGGGGCACTAACACCCGCTGGGGCACTAACACCCGCTGGGGCACTAACACCCGCTGGGACACCAACCCCCGCTGGGGCACCAACCCCCGCTGGGGCACCAACACCCGCTGGGACACCAACACCCGCTGGGGCACCAACACCTGCTGGGGCACCAACCCTCGCTGGGGCACTAACACCCGCTGGGGCACCAACCCTCGCTGGGGCACTAACACCCGCTGGGACACCAACACCCGCTGGGACACTAACACCCGCTGGGACACCAACCCTCGCTGGGGCACCAACACCCGCTGGGACACCAACCCCCGCTGGGGCACTAACACCCGCTGGGACACCAACCCTCGCTGGGGCACCATCCCTCGCTGGGGCACTAACACCCGCTGGGACACCAACACCCGCTGGGACACCAACCCTCGCTGGGGCACCAACCCTCGCTGGGGCACTAACACCCGCTGGGACACCAACACCCGCTGGGGCACCAACACCCGCTGGGGCACCAACACCCGCTGGGGCACCAACACCCGCAGGGGCACCAACACCCGCTGGGGCACCAACACCCGCTGGGGCACTAACACCCGCTGGGGCACTAACACCCGCTGGGACACCAACACCCGCTGGGGCACCAACACCCGCTGGGGCACCAACACCCGCTGGGGCACCAACACCCGCTGGGGCACCAACACCCGCTGGGGCACCAACACCCGCTGAGGCACCAACACCCGCTGGGGCACCAACACCCGCTGGGCACTAACACCCGCTGGGGCACTAACACCTGCTGGGGCACCAACCCCTGCTGGGGCACCAACACCCGCTGGGGCACTAACACCCGCTGGGGCACCAACCCTCGCTGGGGCACCAACCCCCGCTGGGGCACCAACCCCCGCTGGGGCACCAACCCTCGCTGGGGCACTAACACCCGCTGGGACACCAACACCCGCTGGGGCACCAACACCCGCTGGGGCACCAACACCCTCTGGGGCACCAACACCCGCTGGGGCACCAACACCCGCTGACGCACCAACACCCGCTGGGGCACTAACACCCGCTGGGGCACTAACACCCGCTGGGGCACTAACACCCGCTGGGGCACCAACCCCTGCTGGGGCACCAACACCCGCTTGGGCACTAACACCCGCTGGGGCACTAACACCCGCTGGGGCACCAACCCCCGCTGGGGCACTAACACCCGCTGGGGCACTAACACCCGCTGGGGCACCAACCCCCGCTGGGGCACCAACACCCGCTGGAGCACTAACACCCGCTGGGGCACTAACACCCGCTGGGGCACTAACAACCGCTGGGGCACTAACACCCGCTGGGGCACCAACCCCCGCTGGGGCACCAACACCCGCTGGGGCACTAACACCCGCTGGGGCACTAACACCCGCTGGGGCACTAACACCCGCTGGGGCACTAACACCCGCTGGGGCACGAACCCCCGCTGGGGCACCAACACCCGCTGGGGCACTAACACCCGCTGGGGCACTAACACCCGCTAGGGCACTAACACCCGCTGGGGCACTAACACCCGCTGGGGCACTAACACCCGCTGGGGCACCAACACCCGCTGGGGCACTAACACCCGCTGGGGCACTAACACCCGCTGGGGCACCAACCCTCGCTGGGGCACCAACCCCCGCTGGGGCACCAACCCCCGCTGGGGCACCAACCCTCGCTGGGGCACTAACACCCGCTGGGACACCAACACCCGCTGGGGCACCAACACCCGCTGGGGCACCAACACCCTCTGGGGCACCAACACCCGCTGGGGCACCAACACCCGCTGACGCACCAACACCCGCTGGGGCACTAACACCCGCTAGGGCACTAACACCCGCTGGGGCACTAACACCCGCTGGGGCACCAACCCCTGCTGGGGCACCAACACCCGCTTGGGCACTAACACCCGCTGGGGCACTAACACCCGCTGGGGCACCAACCCCCGCTGGGGCACTAACACCCGCTGGGGCACTAACACCCGCTGGGGCACCAACCCCCGCTGGGGCACAGACACCCGCTGGAGCACTAACACCCGCTGGGGCACTAACACCCGCTGGGGCACTAACAACCGCTGGGGCACTAACACCCGCTGGGGCACCAACCCCCGCTGGGGCACCAACACCCGCTGGGGCACTAACACCCGCTGGGGCACTAACACCCGCTGGGGCACTAACACCCGCTGGGGCACTAACACCCGCTGGGGCACGAACCCCCGCTGGGGCACCAACACCCGCTGGGGCACTAACACCCGCTGGGGCACTAACACCCGCTGGGGCACTAACACCCGCTGGGGCACTAACACCCGCTGGAGCACCAACACCCGCTGGGGCACTAACACCCGCTGGGGCACCAACCCCTGCTGGGGCACTAACACCCGCTGGGGCACTAACACCCGCTGGGACACCAACACCCGCTGGGGCACCAACCCCTGCTGGGGCACTAACACCCGCTGGGGCACCAACCCCCGCTGGGGCACCAACCCTCGCTGGGGCACCAACTCTCGGTGGGGCACTAACACCCGCTGGGGCACCAACTCTCGCTGGGGCACTAACACCCGCTGGGGCACCAACCCCCGCTGGGGCACCAACCCTCGCTGGGGCACCAACCCCTGCTGGGGCACCAACCCCCGTTGGGGCACTAACACCCACTGGGGCACCAACCCCCGCTGGGGCACCAACCCCTGCTGGGGCACTAACACCCGCTGGGGCACTAACACCCGCTGGGGCACCAACACCCGCTGGGGCACTAACACCCGCTGGGGCACCAACACTCGCTGGGGCACCAACCCCTGCTGGGGCACGAACCCCTGCTGGGGCACCAACCCCCGCTGGGGCACCAACTCCCGCTGGGGCACTAAGACCCGCTGGGGCACCAACACCCGCTGGGGCACCAACCCCCGCTGGGGCACCAACCCTCGCTGGGGCACCAACCCCCGCTGGGGCACCGACTCTCGCTGGGGCACCAACCCCCGCTGGGGCACCAACCCCCGCTGGGGCACCAACCCTCGCTGGGGCACCAACCCTCGCTGGGGCACCAACCCCCGCTGGGGCACCAACTCTCGCTGGGGCACTAACACCCGCTGGGGCACCAACTCCCGCTGTGGCACCAACACCCGCTGGGGCACCAACACCCGCTGGGGCACTAACACCCGCGGGGGCACTAACACCCGCTGGGACACCAACACCCGCTGGGGCACCAACCCCCGCTGGGGCACCAACACCCGCTGGGGCACTAACACCCGCTTGGGCACTAACACCCGCTGGGGCACTAACACCCGCTGGGGCACCAACCCCAGCTGGGGCACCAACACCCGCTGAAGCACTAACACCCGCTGGGGCACTAACACCCGCTGGGGCACTAACACCCGCTGGGGCACTAACACCCGCTGGGGCACCAACCCCCGCTGGGGCACTAACACCCGCTGGGGCACCAACCCTCGCTGGGGCACTAACACCCGCTGGGGCACCAACACCCGCTGGAGCACTAACACCCGCTGGGGCACCAACACCCGCTGAAGCACTAACACCCGCTGGGGCACTAACACCCGCTGGGGCACCAACCCCCGCTGGGGCACTAACACCCGCTGGGGCACCAACCCTCGCTGGGGCACTAACACCCGCTGGGGCACCAACACCCGCTGGAGCACTAACACCCGCTGGGGCACCAACCCTCGCTGGGGCAACAACCCCTGCTGGAGCACTAACACCCGCTGAAGCACTAACACCCGCGGGGGCACTAACACCCGCTGGGGCACCAACACCCGCTGGAGCACTAACACCCGCTGGGGCACCAACCCTCGCTGGGGCACTAACACCCGCTGGGGCAACAACCCCCGCTGGGGCACTAACACCCGCTGGGGCAACAACCCCTGCTGGGGCACTAACACCCACTGGGGCACTAACACCCGCTGGGGCACTAACACCCGCTGGGGCACTAACACCCGCTGGGGCACTAACACCCGCTGGGGCACTAACACCCGCTGGGGCACTAACACCCGCTGGGGCACTAACACCCGCTGGGACACCAACCCCCGCTGGGGCACCAACCCCCGCTGGGGCACCAACACCCGCTGGGACACCAACACCCGCTGGGGCACCAACACCTGCTGGTGCACCAACCCTCGCTGGGGCACTAACACCCGCTGGGGCACCAACCCTCGCTGGGGCACTAACACCCGCTGGGACACCAACACCCGCTGGGACACTAACACCCGCTGGGACACCAACCCTCGCTGGGGCACCAACACCCGCTGGGACACCAACCCCCGCTGGGGCACTAACACCCGCTGGGACACCAACCCTCGCTGGGGCACCATCCCTCGCTGGGGCACTAACACCCGCTGGGACACCAACACCCGCTGGGACACCAACCCTCGCTGGGGCACCAACCCTCGCTGGGGCACTAACACCCGCTGGGACACCAACACCCGCTGGGGCACCAACACCCGCTGGGGCACCAACACCCGCTGGGGCACCAACACCCGCAGGGGCACCAACACCCGCTGGGGCACCAACACCCGCTGGGGCACTAACACCCGCTGGGGCACTAACACCCGCTGGGACACCAACACCCGCTGGGGCACCAACACCCGCTGGGGCACCAACACCCGCTGGGGCACCAACACCCGCTGGGGCACTAACACCCGCTGGGGCACCAACACCCGCTGGGGCACCAACACCCGCTGGGGCACCAACACCCGCTGGGCACTAACACCCGCTGGGGCACTAACACCTGCTGGGGCACCAACCCCTGCTGGGGCACCAACACCCGCTGGGGCACTAACACCCGCTGGGGCACCAACCCTCGCTGGGGCACCAACCCCCGCTGGGGCACCAACCCCCGCTGGGGCACCAACCCTCGCTGGGGCACTAACACCCGCTGGGACACCAACACCCGCTGGGGCACCAACACCCGCTGGGGCACCAACACCCGCTGGGGCACCAACACCCGCTGGGGCACCAACACCCGCTGACGCACCAACACCCGCTGGGGCACTAACACCCGCTGGGGCACTAACACCCGCTGGGGCACTAACACCCGCTGGGGCACCAACCCCTGCTGGGGCACCAACACCCGCTTGGGCACTAACACCCGCTGGGGCACTAACACCCGCTGGGGCACCAACCCCCGCTGGGGCACTAACACCCGCTGGGGCACTAACACCCGCTGGGGCACCAACCCCCGCTGGGGCACCAACACCCGCTGGAGCACTAACACCCGCTGGGGCACTAACACCCGCTGGGGCACTAACACCCGCTGGGGCACTAACACCCGCTGGGGCACCAACCCCCGCTGGGGCACCAACACCCGCTGGGGCACTAACACCCGCTGGGGCACTAACACCCGCTGGGGCACTAACACCCGCTGGGGCACTAACACCCGCTGGGGCACGAACCCCCGCTGGGGCACCAACACCCGCTGGGGCACTAACACCCGCTGGGGCACTAACACCCGCTAGGGCACTAACACCCGCTGGGGCACTAACACCCGCTGGGGCACTAACACCCGCTGGGGCACCAACACCCGCTGGGGCACTAACACCCGCTGGGGCACTAACACCCGCTAGGGCACCAACACCCGCTGGGGCACTAACACCCGCTGGGGCACTAACACCCGCTGGGGCACTAACACCCGCTGGAGCACCAACACCCGCTGGGGCACTAACACCCGCTGGGGCACCAACCCCTGCTGGGTCACTAACACCCGCTGGGGCACTAACACCCGCTGGGACACCAACACCCGCTGGGGCACCAACCCCTGCTGGGGCACTAACACCCGCTGGGGCACCAACCCCCGCTGGGGCACCAACCCTCGCTGGGGCACCAACTCTCGGTGGGGCACTAACACCCGCTGGGGCACCAACTCTCGCTGGGGCACTAACACCCGCTGGGGCACCAACCCCCGCTGGGGCACCAACCCTCGCTGGGGCACCAACCCCTGCTGGGGCACCAACCCCCGCTGGGGCACTAACACCCACTGGGGCACCAACCCCCGCTGGGGCACCAACCCCTGCTGGGGCACTAACACCCGCTGGGGCACTAACACCCGCTGGGGCACCAACACCCGCTGGGGCACTAACACCCGCTGGGGCACCAACACTCGCTGGGGCACCAACCCCTGCTGGGGCACGAACCCCTGCTGGGGCACCAATCCCCGCTGGGGCACCAACTCCCGCTGGGGCACTAAGACCCGCTGGGGCACCAACACCCGCTGGGGCACCAACCCCCGCTGGGGCACCAACCCTCGCTGGGGCACCAACCCCCGCTGGGGCACCGACTCTCGCTGGGGCACCAACCCCCGCTGGGGCACCAACCCCCGCTGGGGCACCAACCCTCGCTGGGGCACCAACCCTCGCTGGGGCACCAACCCCCGCTGGGGCACCAACTCTCGCTGGGGCACTAACACCCGCTGGGGCACCAACTCCCGCTGGGGCACCAACACCCGCTGGGGCACCAACACCCGCTGGGGCACTAACACCCGCGGGGGCACTAACACCCGCTGGGACACCAACACCCGCTGGGGCACCAACCCCCGCTGGGGCACCAACACCCGCTGGGGCACTAACACCCGCTTGGGCACTAACACCCGCTGGGGCACTAACACCCGCTGGGGCACCAACCCCAGCTGGGGCACCAACACCCGCTGAAGCACTAACACCCGCTGGGGCACTAACACCCGCTGGGGCACTAACACCCGCTGGGGCACTAACACCCGCTGGGGCACCAACCCCCGCTGGGGCACTAACACCCGCTGGGGCACCAACCCTCGCTGGGGCACTAACACCCGCTGGGGCACCAACACCCGCTGGAGCACTAACACCCGCTGGGGCACCAACACCAGCTGAAGCACTAACACCCGCTGGGGCACTAACACCCGCTGGGGCACCAACCCCCGCTGGGGCACTAACACCCGCTGGGGCACCAACCCTCGCTGGGGCACTAACACCCGCTGGGGCACCAACACCCGCTGGAGCACTAACACGCGCTGGGGCACCAACCCTCGCTGGGGCAACAACCCCTGCTGGAGCACTAACACCCGCTGAAGCACTAACACCCGCGGGGGCACTAACACCCGCTGGGGCACTAACACCCGCTGGGGCACTAACACCCGCTGGGGCACCAACACCCGCTGGAGCACTAACACCCGCTGGGGCACCAACCCTCGCTGGGGCACTAACACCCGCTGGGGCAACAACCCCCGCTGGGGCACTAACACCCGCTGGGGCAACAACCCCTGCTGGGGCACTAACACCCACTGGGGCACTAACACCCGCTGGGACACCAACACCCGCTGGGGCACCAACCCCTGCTGGGGCACTAACACCCGCTGGGGCACCAACCCCCGCTGGGGCACCAACCCCCGCTGGGGCACCAACTCTCGCTGGGGCACTAACACCCGCTGGGGCACCAACTCTCCCTGGGGAACTAACACCCGCTGGGGCACCAACCCCCGCTGGGGCACCAACCCTCGCTGGGGCACCAACCCCTGCTGGGGCACCAACCCCCGCTGGGGCACTAACACCCACTGGGGCACCAACCCCCGCTGGGGCACTAACACCCACTGGGGCACCAACCCCCGCTGGGGCACCAACCCCTGCTGGGGCACTAACACCCGCTGGGGCACTAACACCCGCTGGGGCACCAACCCCCGCTGGGGCACCAACACCCGCTGGGGCACTAACACCCGCTGGGGCACTAACACCCGCTGGGGCACTAACACCCGCTGGGGCACTAACACCCGCTGGGGCACCAACCCCCGCTGGGGCACTAACACCCGCTGGGGCACCAACCCTCGCTGGGGCACTAACACCCGCTGGGGCAACAACCCCCGCTGGGGCACTAACACCCGCTGGGGCAACAACCCCTGCTGGGGCACTAACACCCGCTGGGGCACTAACACCCGCTGGGACACCAACACCCGCTGGGGCACCAACCCCTGCTGGGGCACTAACACCCGCTGGGGCACCAACCCCCGCTGGGGCACCAACCCCCGCTGGGGCACCAACTCTCGCTGGGGCACTAACACCCGCTGGGGCACCAACTCTCCCTGGGGAACTAACACCCGCTGGGGCACCAACCCCCGCTGGGGCACCAACCCTCGCTGGGGCACCAACCCCTGCTGGGGCACCAACCCCCGCTGGGGCACTAACACCCACTGGGGCACCAACCCCCGCTGGGGCACTAACACCCACTGGGGCACCAACCCCCGCTGGGGCACTAACACCCACTGGGGCACCAACCCCCGCTGGGGCACCAACCCCTGCTGGGGCACCAACACCCGCTGGGGCACTAACACCCGCTGGGGCACCAACACTCGCTGGGGCACCAACCCCTGCTGGGGCACCAACCCCTGCTGGGGCACCAACCCCCGCTGGGGCACCAACTCCCGCTGGGGCACTAACACCCGCTGGGGCACCAACACCCGCTGGGGCACCAACCCCCGCTGGGGCACCAACCCTCGCTGGGGCACCAACCCCCGCTGGGGCACCGACTCTCGCTGGGGCACCAACCCCCGCTGGGGCACCAACCCCCGCTGGGGCACCAACCCCCGCTGGGGATCCAACCCCCGCTGGGGCACCAACCCCCGCTGGGGCACCAACCCTCGCTGGGGCACTAACACCCGCTGGGGCACCAACACTCGCTGGGGCACTAACACCCGCTGGGGCACCAACCCCCGCTGGGGCACCAACTCCCGCTGTGGCACCAACACCCGCTGGGGCACCAACACCCGCTGGGGCACTAACACCCGCGGGGGCACTAACACCCGCTGGGACACCAACACCCGCTGGGGCACCATCCCCCGCTGGGGCACCAACACCCGCTGGGGCACTAACACCCGCTTGGGCACTAACACCCGCTGGGGCACTAACACCCGCTGGGGCACCAACCCCCGCTGGGGCACCAACACCCGCTGGGGCACCAACCCCTGCTGGGGCACTAACACCCGCTGGGGCACTAACACCCGCTGGGACACCAACACCCGGTGGGGCACCAACCCCTGCTGTGGCACTAACACCCGCTGGGGCACCAACCCCCGCTGGGGCACCAACCCCCGCTGGGGCACCAACTCTCGCTGGGGCACTAACACCCGCTGGGGCACCAACTCTCGCTGGGGCACTAACACCCGCTGGGGCACCAACCCCCGCTGGGGCACCAACCCTCGCTGGGGCACCAACCCCTGCTGGGGCACCAACCCCCGCTGGGGCACTAACACCCACTGGGGCACCAACCCCTGCTGGGGCACTAACACCCACTGGGGCACCAACCCCCGCTGGGGCACCAACCCCTGCTGGGGCACTAACACACGCTGGGGCAGTAACACCCGCTGGGGCACCAACACCCGCTGGGGCACTAACACCCGCTGGGGCACCAACACTCGCTGGGGCACCAACCCCTGCTGGGGCACCAACCCCTGCTGGGGCACCGACCCCCGCTGGGGCACCAACTCCCGCTGGGGCACTAACACCCGCTGGGGCACCAACACCCGCTGGGGCACCAACCCCCGCTGGGGCACCAACCCCCGCTGGGGCACCAACCCCCGCTGGGGCACCAACCCCCGCTGGGGCACCGACTCTCGCTGGGGCACCAACCCCCGCTGGGGCACCAACCCCCGCTGGGGCACCAACCCCCGCTGGGGAACCAACCCCCGCTGGGGCACCAACCCCCGCTGGGGCACCAACCTTCGCTGGGGCACTAACACCCGCTGGGGCACCAACTCTCGCTGGGGCACTAACACCCGCTGGGGCACCAACCCCCGCTGGGGCACCAAATCCCGCTGTGGCACCAACACCCGCTGGGGCACCAACACCCGCTGGGGCACCAACACCCGCTGGGGCACTAACACCCGCGGGGGCACTAACACCCGCTGGGACACCAACACCCGCTGGGGCACCAACCCCCGCTGGGGCACCAACACCCGCTGGGGCACTAACACCCGCTGGGGCACTAACACCCGCTGGGGCACTAACACCCGCTGGGGCACCAACCCCCGCTGGGGGACCAACACCCGCTGGGGCACTAACACCCGCTGGGGCACTAACACCCGCTGGGGCACTAACACCCGCTGGGGCACTAACACCCGCTGGGGCACCAACCCCCGCTGGGGCACTAACACCCGCTGGGGCACCAACCCCCGCTGGGGCACTAACACCCGCTGGGGCACCAACACCCGCTGGAGCACTAACACCCGCTGGGGCACTAACACCCGCTGGGGCAACAACCCCCGCTGGGGCACCAACTCCCGCTGTGGCACCAACACCCGCTGGGGCACCAACACCCGCTGGGGCACCAACACCCGCTGGGGCACTAACACCCGCGGGGGCACTAACACCCGCTGGGACACCAACACCCGCTGGGGCACCAACCCCCGCTGGGGCACCAACACCCGCTGGGGCACTAACACCCGCTGGGGCACTAACACCCGCTGGGGCACTAACACCCGCTGGGGCACCAACCCCCGCTGGGGCACCAACACCCGCTGGGGCACTAACACCCGCTGGGGCACTAACACCCGCTGGGGCACTAACACCCGCTGGGGCACTAACACCCGCTGGGGCACCAACCCCCGCTGGGGCACTAACACCCGCTGGGGCACCAACCCTCGCTGGGGCACTAACACCCGCTGGGGCACCAACACCCGCTGGAGCACTAACACCCGCTGGGGCACTAACACCCGCTGGGGCAACAACCCCCGCTGGGGCACCAACACCCGCTGGGGCACTAACACCCGCTAGGGCACCAACACCCGCTGGGGCACTAACACCCGCTGGGGCACTAACACCCGCTGGGGCACCAACCCTCGCTGGGGCACCAACACCCGCAGGAGCACTAACACCCGCTGGGGCACTAACACCCGCTGGGGCACCAACCCCCGCTGGGGCACCAACACCCACTGGGGCACTAACACCCGCTGGGGCACCAACACCCGCTGGGGCACTAACACCCGCTGGGGCACTAGCACCCGCTGGGGCACCAACCCCCGCTGGGGCACCAACACCCGCTGGGGCACTAACACCCGCTGGGGCACTAACACCCGCTGGGGCACTAACACCCGCTGGGGCACCAACACCCGCAGGGGCACTAACACCCGCTGGGACACTAACACCCGCTGGGGCACTAACACCCGCTGGGGCACCAACCCACGCTGTGCCACCAACACCCGCTGGGACACCAACACCCGCTGGGGCACCAACCCTCCCTGGGGCGCTAACACCCGCTGGGGCACCAACACCCGCTGGGGCACTAACACCCGCTGTGGCACCAACACCCGCTGGGGCACCAACTCCCGCTAAGGGGAACCAATCCTCGCTGGGGCATTAACACCCGCTGGGGCACCAACACCGGCTTGGGCCCCAACACCGGCTGGGGCCCCAACACCGGCTGGGGCACTAACACCCGCTGGGGTACTAACACCCGCTGGGGCACCAACACCCGCTGGGATACTAACACCCGCTGGGGCACCAACACCCGCTGGGGCACTAACACCCGCTGGGGCACCAACCCCGGCTAGGGCACTAACACCCGCTGGGGCACCAACACCCGCTGGGGCACCAACCCCGGCTAGGGCACTAACACCCGCTGGGGCACCAACCCCTGCTGGGGCACCAACCCCTGCTGGGGCACCAACCCTCACTGGGGCACCAACACCGGCTGGGGCACCAACCCCTGCTTGGGCACCAACCCCTGCTGGGGCACCAACCCTCACTGGGGCACCAACACCGGCTGGGGCACCAACTCCTGCTGGGGCACCAATCCCGGCTAGGGCACTAACACCCGCTGGGGCACCAACACCCGCTGGGGCACCAACCCCTGCTGGGGCACCAACCCTCACTGGGGCACCAACACCGGCTGGGGCACCTACCCTCGCTGGGGCACCAACCCTCGCTTGGGCACCAACACCGGATGGGGCACCAACACCAGCTGGGGCACCAACCCCTGCTGGGGCACCAACACCGGCTGGGGCACCAACACCGGCTGGTGCACCAAGACAGGCTGGGGCACCAACACCGGCTAGGGCACCAACACCCACTGGGGGCACCAACCCCCGCTGGGGCACCAACCCTCGCTGGGGCACGAACCCCCGCTGGGGCACCAACTCTCGCTGGGGCACCAACCCTCGCTGGGGCACCTACACCCGCTGGGGCACCAACACCCGCTGGGGCACTAACACCCGCTGGGGTACTAACACCCGCTGGGGCACCAACACCCGCTGGGGCACCAACACCCACTGGTGCACTAACACCCGCTGGGGCACTAGCACCCGCTGGGGCACCAACACCCGCTGGGGCACTAACACCCGCTGAGGCACCAACACCCGCTGCGGCACCAACACCCGCTGGGGCACCAACACCCGCTGGGGCACCAACACCCGCTGGGGCACCAACACCCGCTGGGGCACCAACACCCGCTGGGGCACCAACCCTCGCTGGGGCACTAACACTCGCTGGGGAACTAACACCTGCATGGTCACCAACACCCGCTGGGGAACTAACACCCGCTGGGGCACCAACACCCGCTTGGGCACTAACACCCGCTGGGGCACCAACACCCGCTGGGGCACCAACACCCGCTGGGGCACCAACTCCTGCTGGGGCACTATCACCCGCTGGGGCACTAACACCCGCTGGGGCACCAACACCGCCTGGGGCCCCAACACCGGCTGGGGCACCAACACCTGCTGGGGCCCCAACACCGGCTGGGGCACCAACACCAGCTGGGGCACCAACACCGGCTGGGGCACCAACAACGGCTGGGGCACCAACACCCGCTGGGGCACCAACACCCGCTAAGGGGAACCAACACCGGCTGGGGCACCAACACCGGCTGGGGCACCAACACCCGCTGGGGCTCCAACATCCGCTGGGGCACTAACACCCGCTAAGGGGAACCAACCCTCGCTGGGGCACTTACACCCGCTGGGGCACCAACACCGGCTGGGGCCCCAACACCGGCTGGGGCAGCAACACCCGCTGGGACACTAACACCCGCTGGGGCACCAACACCCGCTGAGGCACTAACACCCGCTGGGGCACCAACACCCGCTGGGGCACTAACACCCGCTGGGGCACCAACCCCGGCTGGGGCACTAACACCCGCTGGGGCACCAACACCCGCTGGGGCACTAACACCCGCTGGGGCACCAACACCCGCTGGGGCACTAACACCCGCTGGGGCACCAACCCCCGCTGAGCCACCAACCCCTGCTGGGGCACCAACCCTCTCCTGGGCACCAACACCGGTTGAGGCACCAACCCTCGCTGGGGCACCAACCTTCGCTTGGGCACCAACACCGGCTGGGGCACCAACACTGGCTGGGGCACCAACCCCGGCTGGGGCACCAACACCGGCTGGGGCACCAACACCGGCTGGGGCACCAACCCCCGCTGGGCCACCAACACCCGCTGGGGCACCAACCCCCGCTGGGGCACCAACCCCCGCTGGGGCACCAACCCCCGCTGGGGCACCAACCCCCGCTGGGGCACCAACCCCCGCTGGGGCACCAACACTCGCTGGGGCACCAACCCCCGCTGGGGCACCAACCCCTGCTGGGGCACCAACCCCCGCTGGGGCACCAACCCCCGCTGGGGCACCAACCCCCGCTGGAACATCAACCCCTGCTGGGGCACCAACACCCGCTGGGGCACCAACACCCGCTGGGGCACCAACCCCTGCTGGGGCACTAACACCCGCTGGAGCACTAACACCTGCAGGGACACCAACACCCGCTGTGGCACTAACCCCCGCTGGGGCACCAACCCCCGCTGGTGCACCAACCCCCGCTGGGGCACCAACCCCCGCTGGGGCACCAACCCCCGCTGGGGCACCAACCCCTGCTGGGGCACCAACACCCGCTGGGGCACCAACACCCGCTGGGGCACCAACCCCTGCTGGGGCACTAACACCCGCTGGAGCACTAACACCTGCAGGGACACCAACACCCGCTGGGGCACTAACACCCGCTGGGGCACCAACACCCGCTGGGGCACCAACACCCGCTGGGGCACTAACACCTGCAGGGACACCAACACCCGCTGGGGCACTAACACCCGCTGGGGCACCAACACCCGCTGGGGCACCAACACCCGCTGGGGCACTAACACCTGCTGGGGCACCAACATCCGCTGGGCCACCAACCCCTGCTGGGGCACTATCACCCGCTGGGGCACTAACACCCGCTGGGGCACCATCACCGGCTGGGGCCCCAACACCGGCTGGGGCACCAACACCTGCTAGGGCCCCAACACCGGCTGGGGCACCAACACCAGCTGGGGCACCAACACCGGCTGGGGCACCAACACCGGCTGGGGTCCCAACACCGGCTGGGGCACCAACACCCGCTGGGGCACTAACACCCGCTAAGGGGAACCAATCCTCGCTGGGGCATTAACACCCGCTGGGGCACCAACACCGGCTTGGGCCCCAACACCGGCTGGGGCCCCAACACCGGCTGGGGCACTAACACCCGCTGGGGTACTAACACGCGCTGGGGCACCAACACCCGCTGGGATACTAACACCCGCTGGGGCACCAACACCCGCTGGGGCACTAACACCCGCTGGGGCACCAACCCCGGCTAGGGCACTAACACCCGCTGGGGCACCAACACCCGCTGGGGCACCAACCCCGGCTAGGGCACTAACACCCGCTGGGGCACCAACCCCTGCTGGGGCACCAACCCCTGCTGGGGCACCAACCCTCACTGGGGCACCAACACCGGCTGGGGCACCAACCCCTGCTTGGGCACCAACCCCTGCTGGGGCACCAACCCTCACTGGGGCACCAACACCGGCTGGGGCACCAACTCCTGCTGGGGCACCAATCCCGGCTAGGGCACTAACACCCGCTGGGGCACCAACACCCGCTGGGGCACCAACCCCTGCTGGGGCACCAACCCTCACTGGGGCACCAACACCGGCTGGGGCACCTACCCTCGCTGGGGCACCAACCCTCGCTTGGGCACCAACACCGGATGGGGCACCAACACCAGCTGGGGCACCAACCCCTGCTGGGGCACCAACACCGGCTGGGGCACCAACACCGGCTGGTGCACCAAGACAGGCTGGGGCACCAACACCGGCTAGGGCACCAACACCCACTGGGGGCACCAACCCCCGCTGGGGCACCAACCCTCGCTGGGGCACGAACCCCCGCTGGGGCACCAACTCTCGCTGGGGCACCAACCCTCGCTGGGGCACCTACACCCGCTGGGGCACCAACACCCGCTGGGGCACTAACACCCGCTGGGGTACTAACACCCGCTGGGGCACCAACACCCGCTGGGGCACCAACACCCACTGGTGCACTAACACCCGCTGGGGCACTAGCACCCGCTGGGGCACCAACACCCGCTGGGGCACTAACACCCGCTGAGGCACCAACACCCGCTGGGGCACCAACACCCGCTGGGGCACCAACACCCGCTGGGGCACCAACACCCGCTGGGGCACCAACACCCGCTGGGGCACCAACACCCGCTGGGGCACCAACCCTCGCTGGGGCACTAACACTCGCTGGGGAACTAACACCTGCATGGTCACCAACACCCGCTGGGGAACTAACACCCGCTGGGGCACCAACACCCGCTTGGGCACTAAGACCCGCTGGGGCACCAACACCCGCTGGGGCACCAACACCCGCTGGGGCACCAACTCCTGCTGGGGCACTATCACCCGCTGGGGCACTAACACCCGCTGGGGCACCAACACCGCCTGGGGCCCCAACACCGGCTGGGGCACCAACACCTGCTGGGGCCCCAACACCGGCTGGGGCACCAACACCAGCTGGGGCACCAACACCGGCTGGGGCACCAACACCGGCTGGGGCACCAACACCCGCTAGGGCACCAACACCCGCTAAGGGGAACCAACACCGGCTGGGGCACCAACACCGGCTGGGGCACCAACACCCGCTGGGGCCCCAACATCCGCTGGGGCACTAACACCCGCTAAGGGGAACCAACCCTCGCTGGGGCACTTACACCCGCTGGGGCACCAACACCGGCTGGGGCCCCAACACCGGCTGGGGCAGCAACACCCGCTGGGACACTAACACCCGCTGGGGCACCAACACCCGCTGGGGCACTAACACCCGCTGGGGCACCAACACCCGCTGGGGCACTAACACCCGCTGGGGCACCAACCCCGGCTGGGGCACTAACACCCGCTGGGGCACCAACACCCGCTGGGGCACTAACACCCGCTGGGGCACCAACACCCGCTGGGGCACTAACACCCGCTGGGGCACCAACCCCCGCTGAGCCACCAACCCCTGCTGGGGCACCAACCCTCACCTGGGCACCAACACCGGTTGAGGCACCAACCCTCGCTGGGGCACCAACCTTCGCTTGGGCACCAACACCGGCTGGGGCACCAACACTGGCTGGGGCACCAACCCCGGCTGGGGCACCAACACCGGCTGGGGCACCAACACCGGCTGGGGCACCAACCCCCGCTGGGCCACCAACACCCGCTGGGGCACCAACCCCCGCTGGGGCACCAACCCCCGCTGGGGCACCAACCCCCGCTGGGGCACCAACCCCCGCTGGGGCACCAACCCCCGCTGGGGCACCAACACTCGCTGGGGCACCAACCCCCGCTGGGGCACCAACCTCTGCTGGGGCACCAACCCCCGCTGGGGCACCAACCCCCGCTGGGGCACCAACCCCCGCTGGGGCATCAACCCCTGCTGGGGCACCAACACCCGCTGGGGCACCAACACCTGCTGGGGCACCAACCCCTGCTGGGGCACTAACACCCGCTGGAGCACTAACACCTGCAGGGACACCAACACCCGCTGGGGCACTAACACCCGCTGGGGCACCAACCCCCGCTGGGGCACCAACCCCCGCTGGGGCACCAACCCCCGCTGGGGCACCAACCCCCGCTGGGGCACCAACCCCCGCTGGGGCACCAACACTCGCTGGGGCACCAACCCCCGCTGGGGCACCAACCCCTGCTGGGGCACCAACCCCCGCTGGGGCACCAACCCCCGCTGTGGAACCAACCCCCGCTGGGGCACCAACCCCTGCTGGGGCACCAACACCCGCTGGGGCACCAACACCCGCTGGGGCACCAACCCCTGCTGGGGCACTAACACCCGCTGGAGCACTAACACCTGCAGGGACACCAACACCCGCTGGGGCACTAACACCCGCTGGGGCACCAACACCCGCTGGGGCACCAACACCCGCTGGGGCACCAACATCCGCTGGGCCACCAACCCCTGCTGGGGCACTATCACCCGCTGGGGCACCAACACCCGCTGGGGCACCAACACCCGCTGGGGCACTAACACCTGCTGGGGCACTAACACCCGCTGGAGCACTAACACCCGCTGGGGCACTAACACCTGCTGGGGCACCAACATCCGCTGGGCCACCAACCCCTGCTGGGGCACTATCACCCGCTGGGGCACTAACACCCGCTGGGGCACCATCACCGGCTGGGGCCCCAACACCGGCTGGGGCACCAACACCTGCTAGGGCCCCAACACCGGCTGGGGCACCAACACCAGCTGGGGCACCAACACCGGCTGGGGCACCAACACCGGCTGGGGTCCCAACACCGGCTGGGGCACCAACACCCGCTGGGGCACTAACACCCGCTAAGGGGAACCAATCCTCGCTGGGGCATTAACACCCGCTGGGGCACCAACACCGGCTTGGGCCCCAACACCGGCTGGGGCCCCAACACCGGCTGGGGCACTAACACCCGCTGGGGTACTAACACCCGCTGGGGCACCAACACCCGCTGGGATACTAACACCCGCTGGGGCACCAACACCCGCTGGGGCACTAACACCCGCTGGGGCACCAACACCCGCTGGGGCACCAACCCCGGCTAGGGCACTAACACCCGCTGGGGCACCAACCCCTGCTGGGGCACCAACCCCTGCTGGGGCACCAACCCTCACTGGGGCACCAACACCGGCTGGGGCACCAACCCCTGCTTGGGCACCAACCCCTGCTGGGGCACCAACCCTCACTGGGGCACCAATCCCGGCTAGGGCACCAACCCCTGCTGGGGCACCAACACCAGCTGGGGCACCAACCCCTGCTGGGGCACCAACACCGGCTGGGGCACCAACACCGGCTGGTGCACCAAGACAGGCTGGGGCACCAACACCAGCTGGGGCACCAACCCCTGCTGGGGCACCAACACCGGCTGGGGCACCAACACCGGCTGGTGCACCAAGACAGGCTGGGGCACCAACACCGGCTAGGGCACCAACACCCACTGGGGGCACCAACCCCCGCTGGGGCACCAACCCTCGCTGGGGCACGAACCCCCGCTGGGGCACCAACTCTCGCTGGGGCACCAACCCTCGCTGGGGCACCAACACCCGCTGGGGCACCAACCCTCGCAGGGGCACCAACGCCCGCTGGGGCAAGAACTCCCGCTGGGGCACCAACCCCCGCTGGGGCACTAACCCTCGCTGGGGCACCAACCCCCGCTGGGGCACCAACCCCGGCTGGGGCACCAACCCCGGCTGGGGCACCAACCCCGGCTGGGGCACCAACATTGGCTGGGGCACCAACCCCGGCTGGGGCACCAACCCCGGCTGGGGCACTAACACCCGCTGGGGCACAACACCGGCTGGGGCACCAACCCCGGCTGGTGCACTAACCCCCGCTGGGGCACCAACCCCGGCTGGGGCACCAACCCTGGCTGGGGCACCAACCCCGGCTGGGGCACCAACACCGGCTGGGGCACCAACCCCGGCTGGGGCACCAACACCGGCTGGGGCACCAACACCTGCTGGGGCACCAACACTGGCTGGGGCACCAACCCCGGCTGGGGCACCAACACCTGCTGGGGCACTAACACCGGCTGGGGCACCAACACCGGCTCGGGCACTAACACCGGCTGGGGCATCAAAACCGGCTGGGGCACCAACACCGGATGGGGCACCAGCCCCGGATGGGGCACCAACACCGGCTGGGGCACCAACACCCGCTGGGGCACTAACACCGGCTGGGGCACCAACACCGGCTGGGGCACTAACACCGGCTGGGGCACCAACACCGGATGGGGCACCAGCCCCGGCTGGGGCACCAACACCGGCTGGGGCACTAACACCGGCTGGGGCACTAACACCGGCTGGGGCACCAACACCGGCTGGGGCACTAACACCGGCTGGGGCTCCAACACCGGCTGGGGCACTAACACCGGCTGGGGCATCAAAACCGGCTGGGGCACTAACAGCGGCTGGGGCACCAACACTGGCTGGGGCACCAACCCCGGCTGGGGCACTAACACCGGCTGGGGCACTAACACCGGCTGGGGCACCAACACCGGCTGGGGCACCAACACCGGCTGGGGCACCAACACCGGCTGGGGCACCAACCCCGGCTGGGGCACTAACACCGGCTGGGGCACTAACACCGGCTGGGGCACCAACACCGGCTGGGGCACCAACACCTGCTGGGGCCCCAACACCGGCTGGGGCACCAACACCAGCTGGGGCACCAACACCGGCTGGGGCACCAACACCGGCTGGGGCACCAACACCCGCTAGGGCACCAACACCCGCTAAGGGGAACCAACACCGGCTGGGGCACCAACACCGGCTGGGGCACCAACACCCGCTGGGGCCCCAACATCCGCTGGGGCACTAACACCCGCTAAGGGGAACCAACCCTCGCTGGGGCACTTACACCCGCTGGGGCACCAACACCGGCTGGGGCCCCAACAACGGCTGGGGCAGCAACACCCGCTGGGACACTAACACCCGCTGGGGCACCAACACCCGCTGGGGCACTAACACCCGCTGGGGCACCAACACCCGCTGGGGCACTAACACCCGCTGGGGCACCAACCCCGGCTGGGGCACTAACACCCGCTGGGGCACCAACACCCGCTGGGGCACTAACACCCGCTGGGGCACCAACACCCGCTGGGGCACTAACACCCGCTGGGGCACCAACCCCCGCTGAGCCACCAACCCCTGCTGGGGCACCAACCCTCACCTGGGCACCAACACCGGTTGAGGCACCAACCCTCGCTGGGGCACCAACCTTCGCTTGGGCACCAACACCGGCTGGGGCACCAACACTGGCTGGGGCACCAGCCCCGGCTGGGGCACCAACACCGGCTGGGGCACCAACACCGGCTGGGGCACCAACCCCCGCTGGGCCACCAACACCCGCTGGGGCACCAACCCCCGCTGGGGCACCAACCCCCGCTGGGGCACCAACCCCCGCTGGGGCACCAACCCCCGCTGGGGCACCAACCCCCGCTGGGGCACCAACACTCGCTGGGGCACCAACCCCCGCTGGGGCACCAACCTCTGCTGGGGCACCAACCCCCGCTGGGGCACCAACCCCCGCTGGGGCACCAACCCCCGCTGGGGCATCAACCCCTGCTGGGGCACCAACACCCGCTGGGGCACCAACACCTGCTGGGGCACCAACCCCTGCTGGGGCACTAACACCCGCTGGAGCACTAACACCTGCAGGGACACCAACACCCGCTGGGGCACTAACACCCGCTGGGGCACCAACCCCCGCTGGGGCACCAACCCCCGCTGGGGCACCAACCCCCGCTGGGGCACCAACCCCCGCTGGGGCACCAACCCCCGCTGGGGCACCAACACTCGCTGGGGCACCAACCCCCGCTGGGGCACCAACCCCTGCTGGGGCACCAACCCCCGCTGGGGCACCAACCCCCGCTGTGGAACCAACCCCCGCTGGGGCACCAACCCCTGCTGGGGCACCAACACCCGCTGGGGCACCAACACCCGCTGGGGCACCAACCCCTGCTGGGGCACTAACACCCGCTGGAGCACTAACACCTGCAGGGACACCAACACCCGCTGGGGCACTAACACCCGCTGGGGCACCAACACCCGCTGGGGCACCAACACCCGCTGGGGCACCAACATCCGCTGGGCCACCAACCCCTGCTGGGGCACTATCACCCGCTGGGGCACCAACACCCGCTGGGGCACCAACACCCGCTGGGGCACTAACACCTGCTGGGGCACTAACACCCGCTGGAGCACTAACACCCGCTGGGGCACTAACACCTGCTGGGGCACCAACATCCGCTGGGCCACCAACCCCTGCTGGGGCACTATCACCCGCTGGGGCACTAACACCCGCTGGGGCACCATCACCGGCTGGGGCCCCAACACCGGCTGGGGCACCAACACCTGCTAGGGCCCCAACACCGGCTGGGGCACCAACACCAGCTGGGGCACCAACACCGGCTGGGGCACCAACACCGGCTGGGGTCCCAACACCGGCTGGGGCACCAACACCCGCTGGGGCACTAACACCCGCTAAGGGGAACCAATCCTCGCTGGGGCATTAACACCCGCTGGGGCACCAACACCGGCTTGGGCCCCAACACCGGCTGGGGCCCCAACACCGGCTGGGGCACTAACACCCGCTGGGGTACTAACACCCGCTGGGGCACCAACACCCGCTGGGATACTAACACCCGCTGGGGCACCAACACCCGCTGGGGCACTAACACCCGCTGGGGCACCAACACCCGCTGGGGCACCAACCCCGGCTAGGGCACTAACACCCGCTGGGGCACCAACCCCTGCTGGGGCACCAACCCCTGCTGGGGCACCAACCCTCACTGGGGCACCAACACCGGCTGGGGCACCAACCCCTGCTTGGGCACCAACCCCTGCTGGGGCACCAACCCTCACTGGGGCACCAATCCCGGCTAGGGCACCAACCCCTGCTGGGGCACCAACACCAGCTGGGGCACCAACCCCTGCTGGGGCACCAACACCGGCTGGGGCACCAACACCGGCTGGTGCACCAAGACAGGCTGGGGCACCAACACCAGCTGGGGCACCAACCCCTGCTGGGGCACCAACACCGGCTGGGGCACCAACACCGGCTGGTGCACCAAGACAGGCTGGGGCACCAACACCGGCTAGGGCACCAACACCCACTGGGGGCACCAACCCCCGCTGGGGCACCAACCCTCGCTGGGGCACGAACCCCCGCTGGGGCACCAACTCTCGCTGGGGCACCAACCCTCGCTGGGGCACCAACACCCGCTGGGGCACCAACCCTCGCAGGGGCACCAACGCCCGCTGGGGCAAGAACTCCCGCTGGGGCACCAACCCCCGCTGGGGCACTAACCCTCGCTGGGGCACCAACCCCCGCTGGGGCACCAACCCCGGCTGGGGCACCAACCCCGGCTGGGGCACCAACCCCGGCTGGGGCACCAACATTGGCTGGGGCACCAACCCCGGCTGGGGCACCAACCCCGGCTGGGGCACTAACACCCGCTGGGGCACAACACCGGCTGGGGCACCAACCCCGGCTGGTGCACTAACCCCCGCTGGGGCACCAACCCCGGCTGGGGCACCAACCCTGGCTGGGGCACCAACCCCGGCTGGGGCACCAACACCGGCTGGGGCACCAACCCCGGCTGGGGCACCAACACCGGCTGGGGCACCAACACCTGCTGGGGCACCAACACTGGCTGGGGCACCAACCCCGGCTGGGGCACCAACACCTGCTGGGGCACTAACACCGGCTGGGGCACCAACACCGGCTCGGGCACTAACACCGGCTGGGGCATCAAAACCGGCTGGGGCACCAACACCGGATGGGGCACCAGCCCCGGATGGGGCACCAACACCGGCTGGGGCACCAACACCCGCTGGGGCACTAACACCGGCTGGGGCACCAACACCGGCTGGGGCACTAACACCGGCTGGGGCACCAACACCGGATGGGGCACCAGCCCCGGCTGGGGCACCAACACCGGCTGGGGCACTAACACCGGCTGGGGCACTAACACCGGCTGGGGCACCAACACCGGCTGGGGCACTAACACCGGCTGGGGCTCCAACACCGGCTGGGGCACTAACACCGGCTGGGGCATCAAAACCGGCTGGGGCACTAACAGCGGCTGGGGCACCAACACTGGCTGGGGCACCAACCCCGGCTGGGGCACTAACACCGGCTGGGGCACTAACACCGGCTGGGGCACCAACACCGGCTGGGGCACCAACACCGGCTGGGGCACCAACACCGGCTGGGGCACCAACCCCGGCTGGGGCACTAACACCGGCTGGGGCACTAACACCGGCTGGGGCACCAACACCGGCTGGGGCACCAACCCCGGCTGGGGCACCAACACCGGCTGGGGCACTAACACCGGCTGGGGCACCAACACCGGCTTGGGCACCAACCCCGGCTGGGGCACTAACATCGGCTGGGGCACTAACACCGGCTTGGGCACCAACACCCGCTGGGGCACCAACACCGGCTGTGGCACTAACACCCGCTGGGGCACCAACACCGGCTGGGGCACCAACACCGGCTGGGGCACCAACACCCGCTGGGGCACCAACACCGGCTGGGGCACTAACACCGGCTGGGGCACCAACACCGGCTGGGGCACTAACACCGGCTGGGACACCAACACCGGCTGGGGCAACAACACCCGCTGGGGCACCAACACCGGCTGGGGCACTAACACCCGCTGGGGCACCAACACCGGCTGGGGCACCAACACCTGCTGGGTCACCAACACCGGCTGGGGCACCAACCCTGGCTGGGGCACCAACACCAGCTGGGGCACCAACACCGGCTGGGGCACCAACACCGGCTGGGGCACCAACACCGGCTGGGGCACCAACACCGGCTGGGGCACCAACACCGGCTGGGGCACCAACACCCGCTGGGGCACCAACACCGGCTGGGGCACTAACACCCGCTGGGGCACCAACACCGGCTTTGGCACCAACACCGGCTGGGGCACTAACACCGGCTGGGACACCAACACCGGCTGGGGCACCAACACCCGCTGGGGCACCAACACCGGCTGGGGCACTAACACCCGCTAGGGCACCAACACCGGCTGGGGCACCAACACCGGCTGGGGCACCAACACCGGCTGGGGCACCAACCCTGGCTGGGGCACCAACACCGGCTGGGGCACCAACACCGGCTGGGGCACCAACACCGGCTGGGGCACCAACACCGGCTGGGGCACCACCACTGGCTGGGGCACCAACACCGGCTGGGGCACTAACACCGGCTGGGGCACCAACACCCGCTGGGGCACCAACACCGGCTGGGGCACTAACACCCGCTGGGGCACCAACACCCGCTGGGGCACCAACACCGGCTGGGGCACTAACACCCGCTGGGGCACTAACACCGGCTGGGGCACTAACACCCGCTAGGGCACCAACACCGGCTGGGGCACTAACACCCGCTAGGGCACCAACACCGGCTGGGGCACTAACACCCGCTGGGGCACCAACACCCGCTGGGGCACCAACACCGGCTGGGGCACTATCACCCGCTAGGGCACCAACACCGGCTGGGGCACTAACACCCGCTAGGGCACCAACACCGGCTGGGGCACTAACACCCGCTGGGGCACCAACACCCGCTGGGGCACCAACACCGGCTGGGGCACTAACACCCGCTGGGGCACCAACACCGGCTGGGGCACTAACACCCGCTAGGGCACCAACACCGGCTGGGGCACCAACCCCGGCTGGGGCACCGACACCGGCCGGCTGGGGCACCAACACCGGCTGGGGCACCAACCCCGGCTGGGGCACCAACCCCGGCTGGGGCACCAACCCCGGCTGGGGCACCAACACCGGCTGGGGCACCAATACCGGCTGGGGCACCAACACCGGCTGGGGCACCAACACAGGCTGGGGCACCAACACCGGCTGGGGCACTAACACCCGCCTCCACATGACATTGCACCTTGTGAAATCGTTTATGAAAAAGTCTTACTCAAGAAACACGGATGTTTTTCTCCACCTTCCAGGAGTCAAGGTTTTTCGCATCACTTCTTTACTGGAGAAAAATATCGCTGGCTGTTTTGTCACGGCGCCTGTCTCCTGAGGAGGAAGGTGAGGTAAGACACACCAGGTTGTGCTGCGGGGGTTGAGTTACAGCTCCTGATCCCGCCTCTGAACCTTCGGTCAACTGGTGTAGGTTGCTATAGGTACGCTGAGGGAGAACTCTATTAACATCAAGGGCCCAAAACCACCATCACTCTCCCGCTACACGTAAGGAGCATAACTGGCCAAGAAAGACCTCGACAAACACCTCCAAAGACTACCTGTTCAAGCAGGCTGTGATTCATGCTTCAGGCTGCGAACAGCCGCGTCTAACAGCCTGGTTGACCAGACGATCAACCGGACTGGTCAACTTCGGGAGCGTCAGAGGTCGGAGGCCGGGTGCATGAACCAGGCCTCCAGGTGTGGTGGGAGAGCAGGTCGCGAGGCCCGTGACCCCCAGAGGCTACACAAGGAAGGTAGAGGTTGTAGAACATATTGGGCTCCGTTGTGTGTACATCTAAAGCTGCGTATGGAACTTTGCATAACAACTTGTTATTACAGTCCATGTATTGACTGGTTCCTGTACTGCTTGGTCTCCACCCGTGCTAGAGACTATCGCCATCTGCCCTATTCATTTCACTGCGTATTTTGCATGGTTTTTCATTTCCTCGCGCTTGTGTATCTCGCTTCTTTGCACTCACCATTTTTTTCTGACCTTCTTGTACAGCCAGTAGCACGCATAGTGTTCCGGGCAGGTTCTTAATCCTAATTTTCCCTGGAATATGACCCGCCAAATTGCTTTACAACCAGGTACCCATTCACTGCTGGGTGAACAGAGGCTGCAGTTAAGGATACTTAGCAGAGACTGAAGCATTCATATCAGACCTGAAGAAATGCAACTAGAACAGAAAGTAGCACAAGAGATACAGAAAAACAAAATATTTCTTCACATATGGGAAATCAAAAGCAAAAACCACTGCCAGTATTGGACCTATTCGTACAAGTGAAGGTTCATACACTGAGGATGACAAAGAAATTAGTGAAATCCTAAAAAAAAAAAAAAATCAGTATGAGGACATGTTTAGCACCCCAATAAACAGCATGAAAGTATAAGATCCGGACAACTTCTTATGCATGATATCCAAACCCATGAAAATATAACTGATATCAACACGAGCGTGGCAGATTTTGAAAGAGAAAATGACAACATGCCCATGCACTCAGCCCCGGGTCCAGACTCGTGGAATTCAATATTTATAAAAAAATGCAAAGTGTCAGTAAGCAGAGGCACTCATTGTAGTGAGGAGGAAGAGGTTGGACACCAAACTCATTGATTATTTTCGAAATATTATTTTCCTTATTATTTAAGCGCATATACCAGATGCGCTTAAATCAGCAGACATAGCTCCTCTACACAAGGAAGGGAGCGAAGCATTGGTTAAGAATTATAGACCAGTTGCACTTACGTCCTACATACTAACAAATTTTGATAGAGTGATCAGGAGCCAGGTCATCAGTTTAATTAATGGAGACTAATGACCTCCACAACCTAGACCAACATGGATTTAGAGCGGGAAGAACATGCCACTTATAACTACTTGACCACTACGACAAAATCACTAAGGCATTAGAAGAAAAACAAAATGCAGATGTGGTATACACGGACTTCGCAAAGGCATTTGGTAAATGTGATCATGGAGTGATAGCACACAAAATGAATTCAATGGGAATAACAGGTAAAGTAGGACGCTGGATATTAAATTTTCTTTCAAACAGAACACAAAGAGTAACAGTCAACCAAATAAAATCGAGTCCGGTTAAAAGTTCTGTACCTCAGGGTACAGTCCTTGCACCACTGCTTTTCCCTATTCTCATATCAGATATAGACAAAAATACAAGTCACAGCTTCGTATCATCCTTTTCAGATGACACAAAAATCAGCATGAAAATTACCTCTGCTGAAGACATTGACAAAATATATGCAGGTACAGTATTAATAAAGTTTTCGACTGGGCAGAAGAAAATAACATGATGATTAGCATTGAAAATTCCAGGTACTCAGGTACCGTAAAATTGAGGACTTTAAATATAACACAGAGTACAAAACACAACCAAATCTGCCCATAGAAGGAAAACAGCATGTAAAGGATTTGAGAATAATGATGTCTGACGATCTAACGTTTAGGGAGCATAACCAAGCAAATATCGCGTCAGCCAGAAAAATGATTGGATGGATTACGAGAACCTTCAAATCCAGGGATCCCATCACAATGGTTGTACTCTTCAAGTCACTTGTGCTGTCCCGTCTTGAGTACTGCTCAGTACTCACTTTCCCCTTCAGAGCAGGAGAGAGTGCTGAAATAGAGGGAATACAGAAAACATTTACGGCATACATAGACGAGATAAAACACCTTAATTATTGGGATCGTCTCAAAGCTCTCTAAATGTACAACCACCACCACCACCACCCTAGAAAGGAGACGAGAGAGATACCAAATAATATACACACGGAAAATACTAGAAGGCCAAGTACCAAATCTACACAGTAAAATAACAACGTACTGGAGTGAACGATATGGAAGAAAATGTAGAATAGAACCAGTGAAGAGCAGAGGTGCCATAGGCACAATCAGAGAACACTGTATAAACATCAGAGGTCCGCGGTTGTTCAACACCCTCCCAGCGAGCATAAGAAATATTGCCGGAACAACCGTGGACATCTTCAAAAGATGAAGAGAAAACTAGATAATTTACTTCAAGAAGTGCTGGACCAACCAGGCTGTGGTGGGTATGTGGGCCTGCGGGCCGCTCCAAGCAACAGTCTGGTGGACCAAACTCTCGCAAGTCAAGCCTGGCCTCGGGCCGGGCTTGGGGGAGTAGAAGAACTCTCAGAACCCCATGCAGGTACAATCCAGATTGGCTCCTAATCAGTCCTCCCCGGCCAGGATACGAGGCCAGGCCAAACCGCTCGTGAAGCATGGGGCTAGTATCTTACCAGTGCGCCACGGGGACTGAACCATTACAGTCTTTCATTGTGTTCTTGTTGAACAGAAACTGACATGTTGACTGCTTCCTGGCATTTGTGTTTCGTCTTCTGTGTGATGTCCTCATATCTTCTCGCGTCTTCCCTCTAAATTATGCGTACCATGGTATTCCTGAGACAAGTTCTCACATTCCCCTCAACTCCCTGTGCGGTATGCCAGTCCTACATGTCGAAGACAATGAATCTGTCTAGTAATTCATTATTCTAGTAATTCAGTTGTCTATTGAGTAATGCTTCTTTTGCTACCAGGATTAGAGGCAGCACGGGACGGAGTTCTTTCTCTCAGTGATCTTTGTTACTTTACAATATATATTAGTTATTAGAATAGTAACTTGAGAGAGAGAAAGAGGGAGAGAGAGAGAGAGAGAGAGAGAGAGAGTGTGTGTGTGTGAGAGAGAGAAAGTGAGAGAGAGAGAGAGAGAGAGAGAGAGAGAGAGAGAGAGAGAGAGAGAGAGAGAGAGAGAGAGAGAGAGAGAGAGAGAGAGAGAGAGAGAGAGAGAGAGAAAGTGAGAGAAAGAGAGAGAGAGAGAGAGAGAGAGAGAGAGAGAGAGAGAGAGAGAGAGAGAGAGAGAGAGAGAGAGAGAGAGAGAGAGAGAGAGAGAGAGAGAGAGAGAGAGAGAGAGAGAGAGAGAGAGAGAGAGAGAGAGAGAGAGAGAGAGCGAGAGAGAGAGAGAGAGAGAGAGACAGAGAGAATATTTTCAATCAAGATTTTTTGGGGGTAAACTAAACTAGTTTTTTCCTTGTTTCCTTTGTGTGGTGATGAAGTATTACGTTGTGTCCTTGTATCCACCTGGCCAGCACTACTGCCTCGTGTCACCTTTTTCTTACACTGGATGGCCGCGGGTGTACTGTCGGCCGCGGGTGCACTGTCGGCCGCGGGTGTATTGTCGGCCGCGGGTGTACTGTCGGCCGCGGGTGTACTGTCGGCCCAGTGTGTTCTGGGTCTCGTTCTCTGCGGCTCCTGACAGCATTTTCGCCCTTTTTCTAAGTATTTTGGTTCTGATAGTTAATGCTTCAGGGCGTATTCTGGTTCTGGTTCTTTGTTGCTTTTGAGTGAATTTTGGCTCTGGTTGTTCCATTTGTGTTGTCTGTGATTTAACTTAACAAGATAAACAAATGTCAGTACATAGTGATAACTCATTCCCAAGAGTGCTTCCAATCTGATGGGTTGATCCTTTATATCTCAGTCAGTGAGAATGAGTATCAGGTGGAGTCTGATACTCATTCTCGTCACGACCTGTGTGTGTATCCATCATGTCTCACTCACATGACTCAAGCAGGTTTTTCATTTCTGCTCTTCCATATATTGAGAAGTTGTCTACTTTCCCTGTCTATTTCACCGTGATTAAAGTATCCTATGACTAAGAATCGAAATCTATTCTTGGTTGCAACTGAAGAAGCCGTTTTATGTGATAGTAATAGTTGACTTGTTGTAGCTGTCATACTTGTGTCTGTTCTGTGACCTTTTGTGGATGGTTGTGGAAGGTTATGGAAGGTTGTGGAGGGTTGTGGATGGCTATGGAAGGTTGTGGATGGTTATCGAAGGTTGTGGATGGTTATGGAAGGTTGTGGAGGGTTATGGAGGATTGTGGATGGTTATGGAAGGTTGTGGATGGTTATGGACGGTTGTGGAGGGTTATGGAGGATTGTGGATGGTTATGGAAGGTTGTGGATGGTTATGGAAGGTTGTGGATGGATAGTTATGGAAGGTTTTGGATGGTTATGGAAGGTTGTGGATGGTTATGGAAGGTTGTGGATGGTTATGGAAGGTTGTGGATGGATAGTTATGGAAGGTTTTGGATGGTTATGGAAGGTTGTGGATGGTTATGGAAGGTTGTGGATGGTTATGAAAGGTTGCGGTTGGATAGTTATGGAAGGTTTTGGATGGTTATGGAAGGTTGTGGATGGTTATGGAAGGTTGTGGATGGATATGGAAGGTTGTGGATGGTTATGGAAGGTTGTGGATGGATAGTTATGGAAGGTTTTGGATGGTTATGGAAGGTTGTGGATGGTTATGGAAGGTTGTGGATGGTTATGGAAGGTTGTGGATGGTTATGGAAGGTTGTGGATGATTATGGAAGGTTGTGGATGGTTATGGAAGGTTGTGGATGGTTATGGAAGGTTGTGGATGGTTATGGAAGGTTGTGGATGGTTATGGAAGGCTTTGAATGGTTATGGATGTTATGGAAGGTTGTGGATGGTTATGGAAGGTTGTGGATGGTTATGGAAGGTTGTGGATGGATAGTTATGGAAGATATTGGATGGTTATGGAAGGTTGTGGATGGATAGGTATGGAAGGTTTTGGATGGTTATGGAAGGTTGTGGATGGATAGTTATGGAAGGTTTTGGATGGTTATGGAAGGTTGTGGATGGTTATGGAAGGTTTTGGATGGTTATGGAAGGTTTTGTATGGTTATGGAAGGTTGTGGATGGTTATGGAAGGTTTTGGATAGTTATGGAAGGTTGTGGATGGTTATGGAAGGTTTTGGATGGTTATGGAAGGTTGTAGATGGTTATGGAAGGTTGTGGATGGATATGGAAGGTTGTGGATGGTTATGGAAGGTTGTGGATGGATAGTTATGGAAGGTTTTGGATGGTTATGGAAGGTTGTGGATGGTTATGGAAGGTTGTGGATGGTTATGGAAGGTTGTGGATGGTTATGGAAGGTTGTGGATGATTATGGAAGGTTGTGGATGATTATGGAAGGTTGTGGATGGTTATGGAAGGTTGTGGATGGTTATGGAAGGTTGTGGATAGTTATGGAAGGCTTTGAATGGTTATGGATGTTATGGAAGGTTGTGGATGGTTATGGAAGGTTGTGGATGGTTATGGAAGGTTGTGGATGGATAGTTATGGAAGATTTTGGATGGTTATGGAAGGTTGTGGATGGATAGGTATGGAAGGTTTTGGATGGTTATGGAAGTTTGTGGATGGATAGTTATGGAAGGTTTTGGATGGTTATGGAAGGTTGAGGATGGTTATGGAAGGTTTTGGATGGTTATGGAAGGTTTTGGATGGTTATGGAAGGTTGTGGATGGTTATGGAAGGTTTTGGATGGTTATGGAAGGTTGTGGATGGTTATGGAAGGTTTTGGATGGTTATGGAAGGTTGTGGATGGTTATGGAACGTTGTGGATGGATAGTTATGGAAGGTTTTGGATGGTTATGGAAGGTTGTGGATGGTTATGGAAAGTTGTGGATGGTTATGGAAGGTTGTGGATGGATAGTTATGGAAGGTTTTGGATGGTTATGGAAGGTTGTGGATGGTTATGGAAGGTTGTGGATGGTTATGGAAGGTTGTGGATGGATAGTTATGGAAGGTTTTGGATGGTTATGGAAGGTTGTGGATGGATAAATATGGAAGGTTTTGGATGGTTATGGAAGGTTGTGGATGGATAGTTATGGAAGGTTTTGGATGGTTATGGAAGGTTGTGGATGGTTACGGAAGGTTGTGGATGGTTATGGAAGGTTGTGGATGGTTATGGAAGGTTGTGGATGGATAGTTATGGAAGGTTTTGGATGGTTATGGAAGGTTTAGGATGGTTATGGAAGGTTGTGGATGGATAGTTATGGAAGGTTTTGGATGGTTATGGAAGGTTGTGGATGGTTATGGAAGGTTGTGGATGGTTATGGAAGGTTGTGGATGGTTATGGAAGGTTGTGGATGGTTATGGAAGATTGTAGAGGGTTGTGGATGGTTATGAAAGGTTGTGGATGGTTACGGAAGGTTGTGGATGGTTATGGAAGGTTGTGGAGGGTTGTGGATGGTTGTGGAAGGTTTTGGATGGTTATGGAAGGTTGTGGAGGGTTGTGGATGGTTATGGAAGGTTTTGGATGGTTATGGATGGTTATGGAGGGTTATGGAAGGTTGTGGATGGTTATGGAAGGTATTCGATGGTTATGGAGGGTTATGGAAGGTTATGGAAGGTTGTGGATGGTTGTGGAGGGTTATGGAAGGTTGTGGATGGTTATGGAAGGTTGTGGATGGTTATGGAGGGTTATGGAATGTTTTGGATGGTTATGGATGGTTATGAAGGGTTATGGAAGGTTGTGGAGGGTTATGGAAGGTTGTGGAGGGTTATGGAGGGTTATGGAAGGTTGTGGATGGTTGTGGATGGTTATGGAGGGTTATAGAAGGTTGTGGAGGGTTGTGGAGGGTTACGGAAGGTTGTGGATGGTTATGGAGGGTTATGGAGGGTTATGGAAGGTTGTGGATGGTTATGGTGGGTTATGAAGGGTTATGGAAGGTTGTGGATGGTTATGGAGGGTTTTGGAAGGTTATGGAAGGTTGTGGATAGTTATGGAAGGTTTTGTGACCTTCCATAACCATGGATGGTTATGGAAGGTTGTGGATAGTTATGGAAGGTTGTGGATAGTTATGGAAGGTTTTTTAGAGAGAGAGAGAGAGAGAGAGAGAGAGAGAGAGAGAGAGAGAGAGAGAGAGAGAGAGAGAGAGAGAGAGAGAGAGAGAGAGAGAGAGAGAGAGAGCGAGAGAGAGAGAGAGAGAGAGAGAGAGAGAGAGAGAGAGAGAGAGAGAGAGAGAGAGAGAGAGAGAGAGAGAGAGAGAGAGAGAGAGAGAGAGAGAGAGAGAGAGAGAGAGAGCGAGAGAGAGAGAGAGAGAGAGAGAGAGACAGAGAGAATATTTTCAATCAAGATTTTTTTGGGGTAAACTAAACTAGTTTTTTCCTTGTTTCCTTTGTGTGGTGATGAAGTATTACGTTGTGTCCTTGTATCCACCTGGCCAGCACTACTGCCTCGTGTCACCTTTTTCTTACACTGGATGGCCGCGGGTGTACTGTCGGCCGCGGGTGTACTGTCGGCCGCGGGTGTATTGTCGGCCGCGGGTGTACTGTCGGCCGCGGGTGTACTGTCGGCCCAGTGTGTTCTGGGTCTCGTTCTCTGCGGCTCCTGACAGCATTTTCGCCCTTTTTCTAAGTATTTTGGTTCTGATAGTTAATGCTTCAGGGCGTATTCTGGTTCTGGTTCTTTGTTGCTTTTGAGTGAATTTTGGCTCTGGTTGTTCCATTTGTGTTGTCTGTGATTTAACTTAACAAGATAAACAAATGTCAGTACATAGTGATAACTCATTCCCAAGAGTGCTTCCAATCTGATGGGTTGATCCTTTATATCTCAGTCAGTGAGAATGAGTATCAGGTGGAGTCTGACTGGCTCGTCACGACCTCTGTGTGTGTCCATCATGTCTCACTCACATGATTCAAGCAGGTTTTTCATTTCTGCTCTTCCATATATTGAGAAGTTGTCTACTTTCCCTGTCTATTTCACCGTGATTAAAGTATCCTATGACTAAGAGTCGAAATCTATTCTTGGTTGCAACTGAAGAAGCCGTTTTATGTGATAGTAATAGTTGACTTGTTGTAGCTGTCATACTTGTGTCTGTTCTGTGACCTTTTGTGGATGGTTGTGGAAGGTTATGGAAGGTTGTGGAGGGTTGTGGATGGCTATGGAAGGTTGTGGATGGTTATGGAAGGTTGTGGATGGTTATGGAAGGTTGTGGAGGGTTATGGAGGATTGTGGATGGTTATGGAAGGTTGTGGATGGTTATGGACGGTTGTGGAGGGTTATGGAGGATTGTGGATGGTTATGGAAGGTTGTGGATGGTTATGGAAGGTTGTGGATGGATAGTTATGGAAGGTTTTGGATGGTTATGGAAGGTTGTAAATGGTTATGGAAGGTTGTGGATGGATAGTTATGGAAGGTTTTGGATGGTTATGGAAGGTTGTGGATGGTTATGGAAGGCTGTGGATGGTTATGAAAGGTTGCGGTTGGATAGTTATGGAAGGTTTTGGATGGTTATGGAAGGTTGTGGATGGTTATGGAAGGTTGTGGATGGATATGGAAGGTTGTGGATGGTTATGGAAGGTTGTGGATGGATAGTTATGGAAGGTTTTGGATGGTTATGGAAGGTTGTGGATGGTTATGGAAGGTTGTGGATGGTTATGGAAGGTTGTGGATGGTTATGGAAGGTCGTGGATGATTATGGAAGGTTGTGGATGATTATGGAAGGTTGTGGATGGTTATGGAAGGTTGTGGATGGTTATGGAAGGTTGTGGATAGTTATGGAAGGCTTTGAATGGTTATGGATGTTATGGAAGGTTGTGGATGGTTATGGAAGGTTGTGGATGGTTATGGAAGGTTGTGGATGGTTATGGAAGGTTGTGGATGGATAGTTATGGAAGATTTTGGATGGTTATGGAAGGTTGTGGATGGATAGGTATGGAAGGTTTTGGATGGTTATGGAAGGTTGTGGATGGATAGTTATGGAAGGTTTTGGATGGTTATGGAAGGTTGTGGATGGTTATGGAAGGTTTTGGATGGTTATGGAAGGTTTTGGATGGTTATGGAAGCTTGTGGATGGTTATGGAAGGTTTTGGATGGTTATGGAAGGTTGTGGATGGTTATGGAAGGTTTTGGATGGTTATGGAAGGTTGTGGATGGTTATGGAACGTTGTGGATGGATAGTTATGGAAGGTTTTGGATGGTTATGGAAGGTTGTGGATGGTTATGGAAGGTTGTGGATGGTTATGGAAGGTTGTGGATGGATAGTTATGGAAGGTTTTGGATGGTTATGGAAGGTTGTGGATGGATAGTTATGGAAGGTTTTGGATGGTTATGGAAGGTTGTGGATGGATAGTTATGGAAGGTTTTGGATGGTTATGGAAGGTTGTGGATGGTTATGGAAGGTTGTGGATGGTTATGGAAGGTTGTGGATGGTTATGGAAGGTTGTGGATGGATAGTTATGGAAGGTTTTGGATGGTTATGGAAGGTTTTGGATGGTTATGGAAGGTTGTGGATGGATAGTTATGGAAGGTTTTGGATGGTTATGGAAGGTTGTGGATGGTTATGGAAGGTTGTGGATGGTTATGGAAGGTTTTGGATGGTTATGGAAGGTTGTGGATGGTTATGGAAGGTTTTGGATGGTTATGGAAGGTTGTGGATGGTTATGGAAGGTTTTGAATGGTTATGGATGGTTATGGAAGGTTGTGGATGGTTATGGAAGGTTGTGGATGGTTATGGAAGGTTGTGGATGGTTATGGAAGGTTGTGGATGGTTATGGAAGGTTGTGGAGGGTTATGGAAGGTTGTGGATGGTTATGGAAGGTTTTGGATGGTTATGGAAGGTTGTGGATGGCTATGGAAGGTTGTGGATGGTTATGGAAGGTTGTGGAGGGTTATGGAAGGTTGTGGATGGTTATGGAAGGTTGTGGATGGATAGTTATGGAAGGTTTTGGATGGTTATGGAAGGTTGTGGATGGATAGTTATGGAAGGTTTTGGATAGTTATGGAAGGTTGTGGATGGTTATGGAAGGTTGTGGATGGTTATGGAAGGTTGTGGATGGATAGTTATGGAAGGTTTTGGATGGTTATGGAAGGTTGTGGATGGATAGTTATGGAAGGTTTTGGATGGTTATGGAAGGTTGTGGATGGATAGTTATGGAAGGTTTTGGATGGTTATGGAAGGTTGTGGATGGTTATGGAAGGTTGTGGATGGTTATGGAAGGTTGTGGATGGTTATGGAAGGTTGTGGATGGATAGTTATAGAAGGTTTTGGATGGTTATGGAAGGTTGTGGATGGATAGATATGGAAGGTTTTGGATGGTTATGGAAGGTTGTGGATGGTTATGGAAGGTTGTGGATGGTTATGGAAGGTTTTGGATGGTTATGGAAGGTTGTGGATGGTTATGGAAGGTTTTGAATGGTTATGGATGGTTATGGAAGGTTGTGGATGGTTATGGAAGGTTGTGGATGGTTATGGAAGGTTGTGGATGGTTATGGAAGGTTGTGGATGGTTATGGAAGGTTGTGGATGGTTATGGAAGGTTGTGGAGGGTTATGGAAGGTTGTGGATGGTTATGGAAGGTTTTGGATGGTTATGGAAGGTTGTGGATGGCTATGGAAGGTTGTGGATGGTTATGGAAGGTTGTGGATGGTTATGGAAGGTTGTGGATGGTTATGGAAGGTTATGGAGGGTTGTGGATGGTTATGGAAGGTTTTGGATGGTTATGGAAGGTTGTGGAGGGTTGTGGATGATTATGAAAGGTTGTGGATGGTTATGGAAGGTTTAGGATGGTTATGGAAGGTTGTGGATGGATAGTTATGGAAGGTTTTGGATGGTTATGGAAGGTTGTGGATGGTTATGGAAGGTTGTGGATGGTTATGGAAGGTTGTGGATGGTTATGGAAGGTTGTGGATGGTTATGGAAGATTGTGGAGGGTTGTGGATGGTTATGAAAGGTTGTGGATGGTTACGGAAGGTTGTGGATGGTTATGGAAGGTTGTGGAGGGTTGTGGATGGTTGTGGAAGGTTATGGATGGTTATGGATGGTTATGGAGGGTTATGGAAGGTTGTGGATGGTTATGGAAGGTATTCGATGGTTATGGAGGGTTATGGAAGGTTATGGAAGGTTGTGGATGGTTGTGGAGGGTTATGGAAGGTTGTGGATGGTTATGGAAGGTTGTGGATGGTTATGGAGAGTTATGGAATGTTTTGGATGGTTATGGATGGTTATGAAGGGTTATGGAAGGTTGTGGAGGGTTATGGAAGGTTGTGGAGGGTTATGGAGGGTTATGGAAGGTTGTGGATGGTTATGGATGGTTATGGATGGTTATGGAGGGTTATAGAAGGTTGTGGAGGGTTGTGGAGGGTTATGGAAGGTTGTGGATGGTTATGGAGGGTTATGGAGGGTTATGGAAGGTTGTGGATGGTTATGGAGGGTTATGAAGGGTTATGGAAGGTTGTGGATGGTTATGGAGGGTTTTGGAAGGTTATGGAAGGTTGTGGATAGTTATGGAAGGTTTTGTGACCTTCCATAACCATGGATGGTTATGGAAGGTTGTGGATAGTTATGGAAGGTTTTGTGACCTTCCATAACCATGGATGGTTATGGAAGGTTGTGGATAGTTATGGAGGGTTGTGTGACCTGTTGTTATTGATGTCACTGGGAGCGACATCAATAACAACAGGTCACTTTTCTTCATCATCTCTGTTGTTTATTCAACAAGTTGCCTTTTCCGTTTTGTTTACAATATGTAAGAGTTTACATTTATCAGGAGTAAACCTAAACAGCTATTCACAGACCAATTGATTAAAGTGTTTAAGCTGTTCTATCATGTCATGTCATGGCTTGTACTGTCCTGTTCTGTTCTGTCTTGTCCTGTTCTGTCCTGGTCTGTCCTGGTCTGTCCTGGTCTGTCCTGGTCTGTCCTGGTCTGTCCTGGTCTGACCTGGTCTATCCTGGTCTGGCCTGGTCTGTCCTGTTCTGTCCTGATCTGTCCTGGTCTGTCCTGGTCTGTCCTGGTCTGGCCTGGTCTGTCCTGATCTATCCTGGTCTGGCCTGGTCTGTCCTGTTCTGTCCTGATCTGTCCTGGTCTGTCCTGGTCTGTCCTGGTCTGTCCTGGTCTGTCCTGTTCTGTCCTGATCTATCCTGGTCTGGTCTGGTCTGTCCTGTTCTGTCCTGATCTGTCCTGGTCTGTCCTGGTCTGTCCTGGTCTGTCCTGGTCTGGCCTGGTCTGTCCTGGTCTGTCCTGTTCTGTCCTGGTCTGTCCTGGTCTGTCCTGGTGTGTCCTGGTCTGGCCTGGTCTGGCCTGATCTGGCCTGGTCTGTCCTGGTCTGGCCTGGTCTGGCCTGGTCTGTCCTGGTCTGTCCTGGTCTGGCCTGGTCTGTCCTGGTCTGGCCTGGTCTGTCCTGTTCTGTCCTGGTCTGGCCTGGTCTGTCCTGGTCTGTCCTGTTCTGTCCTGGTCTGTCCTGGTCTGGCCTGGTCTGTCCTGGTCTGGCCTGCTCTGTCCTGGTCTGTCCTGGTCTGTCCTGGTCTGGCCTGGGCCTGGCCTATAATGTCCTGTTTTGTTCTGGCCTGTTCTAGTCTATCCTGTTCTATCCTGTGCAATCCAGTGCAGTATAATTGATCTGACTCTGTGGTTTCCAGCAACGAGAACGAGGGAGGGGGAACCTGAGTGAAGGGGGGGTTGGGGTGGAAGGGGTGGTGGGTGAGGGGGAGGCCTCGGGTATGGGGCATTAGAAGGGGTGGTGGGTGAGGGGCGGACCTAGAGGAGTCGATGCTCCCTTACCTTGCTCTTCGCTGCAAGAAACTTGCAGATTGTCTCTCCACTAAGGAGATGACAAACATTCACGCAGCGGCTCTTCACCTTCACGTAACATTGACAAAGAAAAAAATTGTATTTTTTTTTATCCCATCCAGTTTTTGCAGAGTGGCGCGACATCCGGGATACCCCGAGCCTCGGGTGGCACGAGGCCTCGCCCACTGCTGAAGCCTAGCCGCTGCGGGAACCTTGGCCGCCGCCTGAAGTAGGAACCTTGGCCGCCGCCTGAAGTAGGAACCTTGGCCGCCGCCTGAAGTAGGAACTTTGGCCGCCGCCTGAAGTAGGAACCTTGGCCGCCGCCTGAAGTAGGAACCTTGGCCGCCGCCTGAAGTAGGAACCTTGGCCGCCGCCTGAAGTAGGAACTTTGGCCACCGCCTGAAGTAGGAACCTTGGCCGCCGCCTGAAGTAGGAACCTTGGCCGCCGCCTGAAGTAGGAACCTTGGCCGCCGCCTGAAGTAGGAGGAACCTTGGCCGCCGCCTGAAGTAGGAGGAACCTTGGCCGCCGCCTGAAGTAGGAGGAACCTTGGCCGCCGCCTGAAGTAGGAGGAACCTTGGCCGCCGCCTGCAGCAGGAACCTTGGCCGCCGCCTGAAGTAGGAACTTTGGCCACCGCCTGAAGTAGGAACCTTGGCCGCCGCCTGAAGTAGGAGGAACCTTGGCCGCCGCCTGAAGTAGGAGGAACCTTGGCCGCCGCCTGCAGCAGGAACCTTGGCCGTGTCTGTAGTAGAGAGGGGCATGTGGTAGGAGCCGTTGACCACCAGCAGGAGGAGCCCTTATGGTGAATATTTTGTGGCAGACATTTAGTGTTAGCAGGTCCTAGCAGGTGCCAGGTAGAGACGCTGGACCCGCCACCGATGGAGTCCGCGCTCTCTTGGGTCCTCGAGAGAGCGTGTACCTCTTCCCTGCTACACATTCCAATGCTAATTTATGATTTAAATAATTAGTAAATTGACAACTCTTTAACAAAAAAATTAAGATACTCTAAGCTAAAAATTATTGTTATCTGTGAAGGAAATGAACAGAAGGGTGAAGAATTTTCAGAGCTTTATGTTAACTTTATTAGCATGCCTCATACCTCAAAGTAGCATGAATACACTATAATAAAACTCTGAAATTAGCCAGTTCTACGGGATGAACCACCAAATGCTTTCACAGTAACCGGATATTATCAGCTGCATATGCAAGGCTGGCTAGCATGAGGCAGCCTTGTGGAAGGAGTCACTCAGGAGCCTGTATACCACATATGCCAGACCAGCTATGAGATATGTAGCGCCAGTGTACTCGCCTTGTGGGGGTTGAGCTCTGGCTCTTTGGTCCCGCCTCTCAACCGTCAATCTACTGGTGTACAGATTTCTGAGCCTACTGGGCTCTATCATATCTACATTTGAAACTGTGTATGGAGTCAGCCTCCACCACATCATTTCCTAGTACATTTCATTTACTAACTACTCTGACACTGAAAAAGTTCTTTCTAATGTCTCTGTGGCTCATTTGGGTACTCAGCTTCCACCTGTGTCCCATTGTTCGTGTACCACCCGTGTTAAATAATCCATCCTTGTCTACCCAATCAATTCCCCTGAGAATTTTGTATGTGGTGATCATGTCTCCCCGAGCTCTTCTGTCTTCCAGCGACGTGAGGTGCAGTTTACGCAGCCTTTCCTCATAACTCATGCCTCTTAGTTCTGGGACTAGCCTAGTGGTATACCTCTGAACTTTTTCCAGCTTCGTCTTGTGCTTGACAAGGTACGGGCTCCATGCTGGACCCGCATACTCCAGGATTGGTCTTACGTATGTGGTATACAAGGTTCTGAAGGATTCTCTACACAGGTTTCAAAAAGCAGTTCTGATGTTAGCCAGCCTCGCATAGACCGCTGATGTTATTCTTTTGATGTAGGCTTCAGGGGACAGGTTTGACGTGATAACAACTCCCAGATCTTTCTCTCTGTCCGTTTCGTGAAGGACTTCATCTGCCATTCGGTATCCTGTGTCTGGCCTCCTGTTTCCTCCTAGTTTCATTACTTTACATTTACTTTGCTTGAACTTTAGACGCCATGTGTTAGAACATTACTTCAGTTTGTCTAAGTCATCTTGTAGCCTCATACTATCTTCCTCTGTCTTGATCCTCCTCAAAATTTTGCATCATCAGCAAACATTGAGAGGAACGAGTCTATTCCTTCTGGGAGATCATTTACTATATCAGAAACAATATAGGTCCAAGGACTGATCCCTGTGGGACTCCACTGGTGACTCCTCGCCACTCCGAAAACTCACCCCTCACAGTGACTCGCTGTATCCTGTTGCTTAAGTACTCCCTTATCCAGTAGAGTACCTTCCCTTCACTCCTGCCTGCATCTCCAGTTTGTGCACTAGTCTTTTATGTGGTACTGTGTCAGAAGCTTTCTGGCAGTCCAGAAATATGCAGTCTGCCCACCTCTCTCTCTCTTGGCTATTTTTTTTTTTGCCTGGTCATAGAACTTAATTAAACCTGTCAGGCATGATTTGCCATCCCTGAACCCATGTTGATGTTGTGTTACAAAGTTCCTCCGCTCCAGATGTTCCACTAGCTTTTTTCGCACAATCTTCTCCATCATCTTGCATGGGATGCAAGTTAGGGACACTGGCCTGTAGTTCAGTGCCTCCTGTCTATCACCCTTCTTGTATATTGGGACTACATTGGCCGTCTTCCAAACTTTTGGCAGTTTACTTGTTATCAGTGATTTACTGTACACCATGGAGAGTGGCAGGCACAGAGCTGCTCCTTCATATAGAATTCTCGGTGAGTCCATCCGGGCCTATAGCCTTTGTCACGTCCAAGTCTAGCAGATGCTTCCTCACCTCCCCACTGGTAATCACAAACTCCTCTACTGATGTCTGATTTTATATTCCCTCTCTTATCTCTGGGATTTCTTGCTCTGTGGTGAAAACCTCTTGGAATTTCTTATTGAATTCCTCGCACACTTCCTTGTCGTTTGTAGTGAATCTGTCTGCCCCTATCCTCAGTTTCATTACCTGTTCCTTCACTGTTGTTTTCCTCCTGATGTGGCTATGCAGCAGTTTGGGTTGAGTCTTTGCCTTGCTCGCTATGTCATTTCATACTGCCTCTCTACCTCTCTTCTCACCCTGACGTATTCATTCCTGGCGCTCTGGTATCTTTCTCTGCTCTCTAGTGTTCTGTTGTTTCTATAGTTTCTCCACGTCCTTTTATTTAGTTGCTTTGCTAACTTACATCTCTGATTAAACCTTGGGTTTCTCATCTGCATTTCATTTTGGACTGGGACGAAAGTGTTAATCCATACTTTGCTAAGTCGATGTTCCTTGTGGTATAGTGCAGGCATGAGGGTCCTCACACTGAGGGTCCCCCGAGGGCCATATGGGCCATATTTGTGTTGTCATGAGGGCCACACACCACAACTGTGGGTCCCCCGAGGGCCATATTGGCCACATGTGTGTTGTCATGAGGGCCACACACCGCAACTGAGGGTCCCCCGAGGGCCATATTGGCCACATGTGTGTTGTCATGAGGGCCACACACCACAACTGAGGGTCCCCCGAGGGCCATATTGGCCACATGTGTGTTGTCATGAGGGCCACACACCACAACTGAGGTCCCCCGAGGGCCATATTGGCCACATGTGTGTTGTCATGAGGGCCACACACCACAACTGAGGGTCCCCCGAGGGCCATATTGGCCACATGTGTGTTGTCATGAGGGCCACACACCACAACTGAGGGTCCCCCGAGGGCCATATGGGCCACATGTGTGTTGTCATGAGGGCCACACACCACAACTGTGGGTCCCCCGAGGGCCATATTGGCCACATGTGTGTTGTCATGAGGGCCACACACCGCAACTGAGGGTCCCCCGAGGGCCATATTGGCCACATGTGTGTTGTCATGAGGGCCACACACCACAACTGAGGTCCCCCGAGGGCCATATTGGCCACATGTGTGTTGTCATGAGGGCCACACACCACAACTGAGGGTCCCCCGAGGGCCATATTGGCCACATGTGTGTTGTCATGAGGGCCACACACCACAACTGAGGGTCCCCCGAGGGCCATATTGGCCACATGTGTGTTGTCATGAGGGCCACACACCACAACTGCGGGTCCCCCGAGGGCCATATGGGCCACATGTGAGTTGTCATGAGGGCCACACACCACAACTGAGGGTCCCCCGAGGGCCATATTGGCCACATGTGTGTTGTCATGAGGGCCACACACCACAACTGAGGGTCCCCCGAGGGCCATATTGGCCACATGTGTGTTGTCATGAGGGCCACACACCACAACTGAGGGTCCCCCGAGGGCCATATTGGCCACATGTGTGTTGTCATGAGGGCCACACACCACAACTGCGGGTCCCCCGAGGGCCATATTGGCCACATGTGTGTTGTCATGAGGGCCACACACCACAACTGCGGGTCCCCCGAGGGCCATATGGGCCACATGTGTGTTGTCATGAGGGCCACACACCACAACTGCGGGTCCCCCGAGGGCCATATTGGCCACATGTGTGTTGTCATGAGGGCCACACACCACAACTGCGGGTCCCCCGAGGGCCATATTGGCCACATGTGTGTTGTCAAGTGTCATGTCACAGTTCAACTAATTGATCATCATTCATCATCATAATTTGATCGTTATTCATCATTTAATAACAAAAAATGCAGAATATTTTTATTAAACTTAGAAACATACAATGTTCATACCAATGGTTCAGCAGCTGGCCACATTCATTAATGTAAAGTAATCAATGTGGTAATTTTAACAAAAGAAAAGAACTAAATATTAAACGGCAACATAGACTTCTAAGCAACAACAACAAATACATTGCACAAAAATTACAACAGGTCAAAATGAACATTTTACTTACGAATATTCAATCATTTTTAGTGTTTTGTCCTGAGGCTTGACACCTCTTGAGGGAGCCGGTCGGCCGAGCGGACAGCACGCTGGACTTGTGATCCTGTGGTCCCGGGTTCGATCCTGGGTGCCGGCGAGAAACAATGGGCAGAGTTTCTTTCACCCTATGCCCCTGTAACCTAGCAGTAAAATAGGTACCTGGGTGTTAGTCAGCTGTCACGGGCTGCTTCCTGGGGGTGGAGGCCTGGTCGAGGACCGGGCCGCGGGGACACTAAAAGCCCCGAAATCATCTCAAGATAACCTCAAGATAACCTCTCTTTAATGACCAATTTTTGGTGCCTGGCAGAAATGTGTGAGCAGTTCCCACTGTGATCAGACATGACATGTGTTGATCAGTCGGCCTTGTTCTCTGTGAAGTTTTCACCAGTTAAAAAATTGAAGCGAAATTTAGGTCAGATTAAGAATTAACGTCACGTCTGTTTTTTGTAGAAGTGTTAACTCTCTTGCCTCACAGCTGCCTTCGTGTTTCTTGTGTGCTTTTGAAATCTATTACAAGGTGATAGTTTAAATAATAAAATGGCAGTTTTGGCTGTTAAATGACCAAATTACAGTACCCTCACAAGTGTATATCACTCACCCGGTACCCTCACAAGTGTATACCACTCACCCGGTACCCTCACAAGTGTATACCACTCACCCGGTACCCTCACAAGTGTATACCACTCACCCGGTACCCTCACAAGTGTATACCACTCACCCGGTACCCTCACAAGTGTATACCACCCACCCGGTACCCCTCACAAGTGTATACCACTCACCCGGTACCCTCACAAGTGTATACCACTCACCCGGTACCCTCACAAGTGTATATCACTCACCCGGTACCCTCACAAGTGTATACCACTCACCCGGTACCCTCACAAGTGTATACCACCCACCCGGTACCCTCACAAGTGTATACCACCCACCCGGTACCCTCACAAGTGTATACCACTCACCAGGTACCCCTCACAAGTGTATACCACTCACCCGGTACCCTCACAAGTGTATACCACTCACCCGGTACCCTCACAAGTGTATACCACTCACCCGGTACCCTCACAAGTGTATACCACTCACCCGGTACCCTCACAAGTGTATACCACTCACCCGGTACCCTCACAAGTGTATACCACTCACCCGGTACCCTCACAAGTGTATACCACTCACCCGGTACCCTCACAAGTGTATACCACTCACCCGGTACCCTCACAAGTGTATACCACCCACCCGGTACCCTCACAAGTGTATACCACCCACCCGGTACCCCTCACAAGTGTATACCACTCACCCGGTACCCTCACAAGTGTATACCACTCACCCGGTACCCTCACAAGTGTATATCACTCACCCGGTACCCTCACAAGTGTATACCACTCACCAGGTACCCTCACAAGTGTATACCACTCACCCGGTACCCTCACAAGTGTATATCACTCACCCGGTACCCTCACAAGTGTATATCACTCACCCGGTACCCTCACAAGTGTATACCACTCACCCGGTACCCTCACAAGTGTATATCACTCACCCGGTACCCTCACAAGTGTATACCACTCACCCGGTACCCTCACAAGTGTATACCACTCACCCGGTACCCTCACAAGTGTATACCACATACCCGGTACCCTCACAAATGTATACTACTCACCCGGTACCCTCACAAGTGTATACCACCCACCCGGTACCCCTCACAAGTGTATACCACCCACCCGGTACCCCTCACAAGTGTATACCACCCACCCGGTACCCTCACAAGTGAGAACGACCCAGGTTTGAGACACATGTGAGAATGGACGAGTGAGTACCAGTTCTTCACTGTTCACTCACTTCCTCTACAGTGAATGAGGCTCCACTATTTACAACCTGGTCTTGGTTGTAAAGCACGGAGAGGAAGGTGTTCTGGGACAATAAGGAGGCTGAGGCTTCACATGAGCTGTGGGACGGAGAGTCCTCCATCCCATAGCTCATCTTCTATATAATGACTCCAACGCTCCTCTATTATCAGGAACGTTGTAAATAGCAAAGATGCCTCTTTTTAACAGGCACCTTTGCTATTCTTAACTGCTTTCTTAATCCTCCTAATACAGCTTGAAGTTGCAGCCCGTCCTCTCAGGTGTTCCCAATGGCACTAAACTGATGTACAAATTGTCCTAACCTAACCTAACGGATTACCCACGGATAGAAAACGGGACATGACGGCAATTTTTCAAGCCCCTGTGATTTTTAGTACCATCTTTTGAACTGAAGGGATTAACTAATTAACTCCCCCCCCCCCTCGTTACCTACATTTATCTCAGGAACTATCCCCATTACTCTCTAAATTCAATTCCATCATTACCTCAATCATACCATTTCTTGGATATCCTAAGATTATTATCATGTTCAATTCAAGTTCAAATTTGTTTATTGAGACAATAAAATACATCTTAAAGGGATAGAGTAGCTTAGGCTATTTCTACCCCTCTGCTTCAGGTCCCTCAAGGGGCGCACTAATACAGTGAGTACAAACCCACAAATCACAATACAAGAATCACATTTAACATTACACACAGAAATCACAATAGTGTGATGCATCAAATGAACAAATCCACAAGGACCGTGATGAGGATTCGAACCTACGCCTGAGAGGATCCCCGACGTGCCTTAATCGACTGTGCATGGTAAAAGAATTGCAACCGGAAGGTCTACTCACCTCGTTTGTGTCTCGGAGAGACTGCAGGATCCATGTGAGGTGAGTAGAATTCCCGGTTGCATTCTTTTACCATGTCATGGCACAGTTGCTTAAGGCGCGTCTGGAATCCTCTCGGACGTAGGTTCGAACCCTCATCACATCACGATCCTTGTAGATTTCTTCGTGTGATGCATCACGCTGTTGTGATTTCTGCGTGTAAGGTAGGAGTAAAGAACAATGTATGTTAAAGTATAATAGTTTACCTCAAAACTATCAGACAGCTCAAGCACAGCGGACTGTGCGTGAGCTGTCCTTACAGCGTGCAGTCTAAAAGAAATACCGACGCCAGCAGACAGCTGATTCTTTATTTTGTTTCGGAAGACAAGTACGGTGGCCCGTAGGACCATCCTTACAGCTAAACGTGAGAGTTGGAAATCTTATATCTCCATCATTATGTCCAATACTCCTCTACCGCAGATCTGGAACAAAATCCGCATGATAGCGGGTAAGTTTGTTCCAGATGTCTCGCCGGTCCTATACCTCCGTGGTACTCTTGTGGCGGATCCAGTGACTGTCACGACCGAACTAGGTTTCCACTTTTCGGCTGTTAGCACCGGTTCTCACCTTCCTTCTTTGTAACCCCGTCCTTGACTCTCATCCCTTAGATTTCCGGACTCATCTCCGACTTCCCTATAATGATCTCTTCTCTCTCTCTCTGAACTTCAATCTGCTCTGGCCCTCTGCAGTTCTACGGCAGCGGGATCAGATGACATTCATTATGTTATGCTTCGTCATCTCCCTCCATGCGTGTCTCAGTATTTACTGAATCTGTATAACCAGGTCTGGGAGTCGTCAGTCCCCGAGGGTTGGCTCGATGTGGTTGTAATCCTTATTCGGAAACCAGGGTTTCTGGGGACATCCCCTAAGGACTTCCACCCTATTGCACTCATAAGTTACGTTTGCAAACTCTTTGAACGTATAGTCAATGTCCATCTGATGTGGTTCTTAGAGCACTATCACCACCTCTCTTCTTCTCAATTTGGTTTTTGCAAGTGCCGCAGCACTACTGATGTTTTGATGAACTTGGAGGTCTATATTCGTACTGCTTTTGCTGCGAAGACCTCCGTTGTTGCTGTCCTTTTTTACCTAGAAAAAGCATATGACTCCACCTGGAGATACCATATTCTGTCCCAACTTCGTTCTTTTGGCCTTCAAGGTAATTGAAGTAATCTCCCTCTCTTCCTCCAAAGCTTCCTTTTTAGTCGTTCCTGTAGAGTGAGGCTTGGTACCACTCTCTCTGTCTCTTTTCGGAAATACGAAGGTGTACCCCAAGGTAGTGTTCTGAGCACTACTCTTTTACTGGTTGCCCTCAATGGTCTTCTTTCCTTCCTTCCCTCTGACCTCTTCTCAGCACTCTATGTTGATAATCTTACCCTTTGTTGTCGAAAAGACTCTCCTTCAACGACGACTTCAACTTGCGACTGATGCCGTCGTCTTGGGCCACCAATCATGGCTGTAAGTTCTCTACAACTAAGACTTGCTTCATGACTTTTACTTGAACGTAAGTAGTTCTTCGTCCCTCTTTGCCACTTTATGGTCACCCCTTGTGTACAAAGATTCTGCTAAGCTTTTGGGGTTAATCTTTGACACTCGTTTGTCTTGGTCGCCCCATATCTCTTACCTCCGAGTTGAATGCTCTAATAATATTAAGGCCCTTAACCTCCTTAAGGTTTTGTCCCATACTTCTTGGGGAGCTGATTGGTCAACGCTCCTCTCTTTACATTCCTCTCTACTTATGTCTAAACTCGATTATGGTTGCCCTGCTTACTCGTCTGCTTCTCCCACTCTTTGCCGTCTTGGTGCTCTACACCATACTGGGTTGCCCCTCAGCTCTGGTGCCTTTCGTTCGACTCCCGCCCTCAGCTTGTATGTTGAAACCGGCGTCCTGTCTCTCCAGGATCGCCGTGATCGCTACTGTCTTCCCTACCTTGGGCGAAGACACCCTCACTCTCACTTATGTTGTGCCTTGACTTTTGCTCCTTTTGCTTTGAGAAAGAAAAGGAAAGAGAAAGAAAGAAATGGAAGGGGGAAAGCTTATGTTAAGTCACGTTTGTTAGAAAGATTAGAGCATTTGAGTATATACTGTGAAAGGGAAGAGTCCACAGCAACAAAGCCAGGACTCAAGTTCATGTTGGGTACATTGTGTATAAGAGCCGATTCTACAAGACGGCGTCTGTGTAGAGTAGAGGCAGGAAAGATTATTTTGGAGGAAGACCAATCAATGGGATGATTAGAATCCCTCACATGGCAAAAGAGAGCATTGTTAGTGTCTGCAGACTTAACACTTCTCTTGTGTTCATTAAGTCTGTCATTCAGTGTACGGCCAGTTTCGCCAAAGTATTGGAGAGGACAAGATGAACAGGAAATAGAGTAGACACCAGCAGCATTAGAAGCAGGAGGAGCAGTGTGAACTAGATTGCTACGAAGTGTGTTAGTTTGTCGAAAGGCGAGTTTAATGTCAAGAGGACGAAAGGTATTGGTAAAAGTTTTGAGTTCAGATATGAAGGGAAGGCATAGTACAGTGCTACTAGTGTTGGAAGCAGGTTTAGGATGAAAGAAATTTCGTTTAGCTTGAGAGTGGGCACAGTTGATGAAATGCAAAGGATAACCAAGGCGAGAGAATGATTTGTAGATAAAGGCAATTTCAGAATCAAGAAACTGAGGGTCGCTGATGCGTAGAGCGCGGAGGAAGAGAGAGACGAGGACACTTTTCTTAACAGAAGGAGGATGGTAGGAAAAGAAGTGAATGTACATGCCACTATGCATGGGTTTACGGTAGACAGAGAAAGAGAACCCAGACACAGAGCTGTGAACATGAACATCAAGAAAAGGAAGGAGGGAATTAGATTCCCACTCAACTTTGAAATGGATAGAAGGAGCCAGATTGTTAAGAGAGGCGAGGAAAGGCTGGAAAAGATTAAGGTCATGAGGCCATAAAGCAAAAATGTCATCAACATATCGAAGCCAGAGAGAGGGACGAGTATCAATAGAAGGAAGAAGAACAGTTTTGAAGTATTCCATGTAGAAATTAGCAAGAACAGGGGAGAGAGGGGAACCCATAGCGACGCCGAAAGTTTGAGTGTAATATTTACCGTTGAAAGAGAAAGAGTTAGATTCAACACAGAGTCTAATGAGATCGAGGAAAACGTCAGTGGGAAGTGGGAGAGGAAGGAGGCCCTCTGACGCCTTCTGTCTGAGGAAAGAGAGAACGTCATCGAGCGGAACATTAGTGAACAGAGAGTCGACATCAAGACTAAGCATCTTACAAGAGGGTTGCAGGCGCAGTCTTTCTATGAAGTCCTGAGAGTGACGAAGGTGGGCAGGGGAAAAAGTGCCAAGGTAAGGTGTCAGGGTTTTAGCGAGCCAGGAGGCAAGAGGATAGCTGACAGAGCCCTGTGAAGAAATGATAGGACGAAGAGGAACACCAGGTTTATGAGTCTTAGGAAGACCATAGAAATAAGGAAGAGAAGGGCAGATGACACGGAAACGTTTAATGAGATCAAAGTCAGGAGGGCAAAGACTAGAGAGCTGTCTTAGTTTGCGGTTAAAGGAAGTTTTGAGGCGATCCAAAGGGTTAGAAGTCAGAGGAGCATAAGTGCGAGAGTCAGAGAGCAAGACATCTGCTTTTCGGAGGTAGTCCTCACGGTCAAGGACAACCACCGAATTGCTTTTGTCGGAAGGAAGGATAAGAATATACAGAATAAGAATAATAAGAATTCCCTTTCACAGTATATACTCAAATGCTCTAATCTTTCTAACAAACGTGACTTAACATAAGCTTTCCCCCTTCCATTTCTTTCTTTCTCTTTCCTTTTCTTTCTCTCTTCTCCCCTTTTTCTGTTCATTGTCTTCTCCTACGCTCTCTTGCTATCCTCTTCTTTTTCCTATTACTATCTCCTTCGGTGGTTATAATAGGAGCTGCCTCGTATGGGCCAATAGGCCTGCTGCAGTTCTCATTACTACTATCCCCTACACCTGACTTTCCTCCTCAGCTCTCTCTTGCCTATTTATTGCCTGTCCCTACCTCCTCATCACAATCGACTTGAGAATGGTCCAGGACGGACCGAAACGTCGTCGTCCCTTCAATTTCTAGTGTGTGGTCTGGTCAACATACTTCAGCCACGTTATTGTGACTCATCGCCTGCATATGGATACCACACGTACGCGTCTTACTCTGTTTAATTTCTTTGATGCTCTACCTTCCTTCAAACGGCCTTTTCGCGCCTTTGAATCTTCCCTTCTTGCCGCCAAGCGTCGAAAGAACCAGCTCAGGTTTCTTAAAGACTGTCTTGCTGACCAAGTTCTCCCTCTTTCTTTATCTCACTTTCTCCAGTTCAACACTTCGGGATCTCCTTTCCCTGAACATGCCCGCCTTCTTCTTCAAGAACTTATTCATGCCACCTCCTTGCAAGTTGACGAGGCTTTTCTTGCTGTTCGTCAACAGCAACGCTTTCTGTCCTCTTCTCTTCCCAGTGATCTATGCAATATCATTTTTCCAATTGCATTTGACACTGCTCACGTCTCCTCTTCCCACCACTCCTCCACACTACACAACAAACTTCAACGCCTGATCTCCAACAGTCCTTGGGCCAAATACTCTCTCTCTGACTGTGTTACCAACCTTTCGTCCTACTCTCTTTCTAAGCACCAGCAAGAACTTCTCGGTCTTGGTCTGTCTTTTGCTACTTCCCCTGGCCCACGCTGTGGCATTGATCTCATTAGTTCCTTTGACAGGTTTGTCAATTCTAACTCTAGTACTCTTTTGGACCTGTCTTCCTTTAGAGGGGCCCTTATCCCCGTTCTTGACAGCTTGTTTTCTAAAAATAACCACCTTCCTCGTCGCTTCCAGCTTGCCCTTGCCTCCCTGAAATCTAACAACTCTATTCTTATCCTTCCTTCCGACAAAAGCAATTCGGTGGTTGTCCTTGACCGTGAGGACTACCTCCGAAAAGCAGATGTCTTGCTCTCTGACTCTCGCACTTATGCTCCTCTGACTTCTAACCCTTTGGATCGCCTCAAAACTTCCTTTAACCGCAAACTAAGACAGCTCTCTAGTCTTTGCCCTCCTGACTTTGATCTCATTAAACGTTTCCGTGTCATCTGCCCTTCTCTTCCTTATTTCTATGGTCTTCCTAAGACTCATAAACCTGGTGTTCCTCTTCGTCCAATCATTTCTTCACGGGGCTCTGTCAGCCATCCTCTTGCCTCCTGGCTCGCTAAAACCCTGACACCTTACCTTGGCACTTTTTCCCCTGCCCACCTTCGTCACTCTCAGGACTTCACAGAAAGACTGCGCCTGCAACCCTCTTGTAAGATGCTTAGTCTTGATGTCGACTCTCTGTTCACTAATGTTCCGCTCGATGACGTTCTCTCTTATGTGTAGTATGTGGTAGTTTTTGGTAATTAGACGGACCCCTTCTGGATCCTCACTGAACACTTTGATATTTTCTTCTCCTACCACCCCTATTCTTTTGGTATGTGTGTATATTTATCTAACTTTATTTGAAAATGTCATTACACAAAAAATTACAATATTGATTACATGCAGGGTGCAAGGCTGCTTGTCACAAGTTGAACAGCTCCTCCAGCTCCTCAGATGGCGGGCAGGAACCAGGGTCCGTCTAATTACCAAAAACTACCACAAACTACACAAGCTTCAGAAAACTTCCTGGCAATACGTTAGTAATGAATAAATATATATTAAGTTAGGCTGACCTAACCTATCCTAACCTATCCTAACTTAACCTAACCTAACTTAACCAAACCTAACCTAACCGAAGCTTGGATCGTCGACTTGATTTGGCGTCACCAGCTTTTTATTTTCGTCTAATTTCTTTATAAAAAGATACTTTTTCAGATTAAAATTATGTTTTTTCGTGTTGTACATTCAGCACCAACATTATGATGAGTAAATATATCATATTTATTCATTACTAACGTATTGCCAGGAAGCTTTCTGAAGCGTGTGTAGCTTGTGGTAATTAGACGGACCGTCCAGAAGGTCTTCTCTGGGTACTCTTTATTTTCTTCTCCGAGGCTATGGGTCCTTACACTTGCACCAGAGGTGGTACCCTTTCTAGGTTTAAAAAAAAAAAAAAATATATATATATATATATATATATATATATATATATATATATATATATATATACCAATTCCAGCATTTTAATTAATTGAGAAATTGCTTTCCTCTTTATAATTTATCAAAACAAACAAAATTGCCTCCATCAGCGGCTAATTCAAGTTCAAGACGCCGAGATAATATACAACTCAGAAGGACAGAGAACGTTGACTATTTCTGCAAAAATCGAAATAAAGCACACGAACATCTGTGTTTTCAAATATCCGTCGTATGTGGACCCGAACGTTCGTCACGTGAACGACTGGTCTTGCGGGAAACAGTACGGGTCACTACTAATCCCAAATGGGTAATGGTCAGCTGCCTGGAAAGTAGCCTAGTGAGGTATCTGAGGTCCCACGTGACAATTAGAACCATTGGACCATCCCTCGAGGGACTTGTAATGGAGTATGGTAGAGATAGCCTAACCTGTCCTTGTAGAACGCATTTTGTTGCCTCAATTAGGAAGGGAAGAATACACTGGCAGTTGCTAGGCTGTGTTGGGAAAAAAGAAAGGAAATAAGGAGCAAGTATTGGCAGGACTTTGCAGAGAAAGTTGGGAGTAATAGAAACTTGAAGGAAATCTGGCAAGACGTAAATAAAGTAAGGAGGTAAAAAGCATAATTTAATTGCACATCCTAACCCGCAAGGAATTAGGGACGGTCTCGTAGAGGAATGAGTGGAAGCTACCTAACTTAGTTCATTGCCCACTGTAACGCGAGAGTCTAGAGTTTTGGAAAGATCTAAGAAAGGACTATATTTACAGCAGGTATCAGTGTTGATGTCACTTGCACAGGTATTACTAGAGATGAACTAATAATGACGATTAAAGTTAGGAAATCTACTGCCCCTGGGGAGGATGGAGTAACTTACGGAATACTTAATGAACTTGCCATTATGAAGAAAGGCCCACTGTTAGTGGGCCTTTCATATATATATCCCTGTGCTACGAATGATATACGTGAGTACTGTAAGATCCCTTATTGATTATACTGCACCTGTCATTTCTTGTTTTGGTAAAGGTAGGATGGGCAAGTTGGAGAAGGTACAAAATGAAGCCAAGAGAATAATATTAGGATGCCTCATGAAATGCTTATGAGTGAGATAATGAGGATGGAATTGAATCTGAAGAGTTTTGGGGACAGAATGTCAGAGATAAAAATAAAAATAAATAAATAAATAAAAAGATAAAGATTAGCCTCTGAAATTAGATTAATGAGAGGTGGGGGAGCTAATAAATTAATCCTCTATTAAAAGTTCAAAAGGTGGGAAGTAATGAACAATGTATGTTAAAGTATAATAAGAGAGCATATATGAGTGTGTGCCTTTATAACATAAGGTACCTTATGCACCTTATATTATATATATTTTTTTTTTTTTTTGAGATATATACAAGAGTTGTTACATTCTTGTACAGCCACTAGTACGCGTAGCGTTTCGGGCAAGTCCTTAATCCTATGGTCCCTGGAATACGATCCCCTGCCGCGAAGAATCGTTTTTTCATCCAAGTACACATTTTACTGTTGCGTTAAACAGAGGCTACAGTTAAGGAATTGCGCCCAGTAAATCCTCCCCGGCCAGGATACGAACCCATGACATAGCGCTCGCGGAACGCCAGGCGAGTGTCTTACCACTACACCACGGAGACTGAATAGTATGCTGAGATATAGTATGCTGTTATTCCAGAATGTATGGCTTTGCCCAAGAGATAATTCACACCACCATGGGAAGATTGTAACGTAGATGTAGTAATTATTCCCCTGCAAAAGAAAAAAAAGTATGTATGAGATAGGAGAGCTGAGAGGCAACATATGATTGTATAATTAAAATATTACCTATAGAAAATACTCTACAAGTATATTGTGATGAGTCAGTAGCTAGGGATGGAAAGGCAGGATGTGGAGTCTTGATTAGGGAGTACACTGACATCGGCACTGTAGATACTGTTATTGGACGCCGCTTAACTCTCAAAGTTACAGCTCCGCTTCTGTGCCAGGTAAGTCCACTACGGGCTCACCATAGCCCGTGCTACTTTCAACGTTTTGTTGTTTAAATAGCTGAATCTAAAACAACAAACAACAGCCGCTTAACTGACAATGTCTCTTCAACGCAGGCTGAACTCCAAGGTGTATGATTAAAGGAAGTAGTCATTCATGTCTGTTTCTTTATAGACAGTAGAGGAGCGTTGGAGCCTTTAAATAGCAGACGACCAGTATACCAGAATATTGTGATCGGTGTAGAGAGAATGTTAAGACATTAGAAAAAATGGGTATAAGGTAAGATGCGTGTGGACCTTCACATGTGGGAATACTGTTGAATGAGGCAGTTGATGAGATAGCGAAGAGAGCCTCGGAAAGAACTGTTGTCGATGTTTTATGTCAGAAAACTTTGAAACAAATAAAGACAAGAATCAAGAGATGAAGAAAAGTTAAGAGAATGGCAATGGTGGACATTAGTAACACACTTAAGAATTATGCAATAATAAATACAAATTCGTCCTTCACTTATGGCAGAGGGAAGTAAGTTACTTGGAAAGATTCAATTTACATGAGATTAAGATTAGGATACAAATATATCTGGCAATACGGTGTTGATGTCAGTGAAAAAGATAAGGAGTGTAAATTATGTAGTATGCCGCACGCCCACACCTTAGAACATTATGAATTCGAGTATCAACGTATTGATAACTATAGATACAAGGAAATAAGTAGTGTAACACATCAAATTGTTTGGATGTGTGGTAATGGTATGATAGACAGAATACTTAGGAGCCACAAGCATTTTGCCCCAAGAGAATAACACTTATATGCTGTGCTTACTATATTAACCCGCAATGTTAAATGGAATTCTTGTATTGTGATTCGTGGTTTGTACTAACTGGATTTGTGTGCCCCTTGAGAGACTTGAAGTAGGGGGGGGGGGTAGAAATAGCCTAAGCTACTCTATCCCTCTGAGATGTATATTGTTGTCTCAATAAATGTACTTGAACTTGAACTTATTGCCTCAATAAACTGGAATATTAACCAATTTAGCAGATTAAACAGGTATTATAGTATACTAGGACCGATCTTTACACACAAGGATTACTAACACCCCATCATAGTACACTAGGACTGATCAGAAAATGTTATGGATGACAAGATTCTACCACTAAGTTTTAAGTCTATAAATAAAGACACATTACATATATATAATGTCTAAAATTATATATTGATATATAAAATTATAAAACTGACCATCTTAAGACCTTAAGATGGTCAGTTTGAGGCTGAACATTACCGAAGAACTGCGGGAAATAACACGTCAAAATTGTGTACTTGTCATTAGATAAACAATAACAATAAATAAGATGAATCCTTGGGCAGCGAAGCTTTATCAAAAAATCTTGCGTTATATTGTCGTCGAGAGCCAAGGTAAATAAGATAAAACTCATATATTCATACATTTGTATTTTACTTCACTGGGTTTCCCATGATATGTCAAACTTGGTGTTGTTAACTGCCTCCCAGGACCAGCCGAGTCTCAACACTCTACGTTGATCTTTTAATATAAATCTGAGTCATTCATATTATTGTACTAATTAGGCTAAATGAGAATTATTTATATGGTAGGTACAGATCATCCCGTACAACAGATGGTTAACTGAGAGTAAAACAGTTCACACCCGGAAATGAAAGATGACGAGCCAAGACGTCACTGTGAAGGCTACCAATGCTTCATAACAAGCTTATGTAAATTGTTTTCATTGGAAATCTCGTCCTGTCATGACGGTGAAGCCCGCTTCATAAACGTATTTGTGGGAGCGTGTGACATAGGCGGCGTGAGTCGAGGACACCTGCGGGCTCTGGGAACACCACAACCACGGTCATATATATATATCCTGTTTAGCAGAAATCTCCCGTGACGTAATAAAAGTTCCCATCTTAACCGTGTGTGCACATGCCTACCTTGCTGAGTGTGTGGCGACTGTGTTCCACTTCTGGGCTCCGGCTTTTAACGTTTAATCATCTGGTTCACCGTAGCCTAACCTTGGCTTTCTTTTAACTCGCGAAGGCTCTCTAGCAATCTAGGAACATGCAGTCTGTCCTTCTTTTCTACATCCTGTCTAATCTATTCGTCCTGCCATAGAATTTATATTAATATATATATATATATATATATATATATATATATATATATATATATATATATATATATATATATATATATATATATATATATATATATATATATATATCGTACCTAGTAGCCAGAACGCACTTCTCAGCCTACTATGCAAGGCCCGATTTGCCTAATAAGCCAAGTTTTCCTGAATTAATATATTTTCTCAAATTTTTTTCTTATGAAATGATAAAGCTACCCATTTCATTATGTATGAGGTCAATTTTTTTTTATTGGAGTTAAAATTAACGTAGATATATGACCGAACCTAACCAACCCTACCTAACCTAACCTAACCTATCTTTATAGGTTAGGTTAGGTAGCCGAAAAAGTTAGGTTAGGTAGTCGAAAAACAATTAATTCATGAAAACTTGGCTTATTAGGCAAATCGGGCATTGCATAGTAGGCCGAGAAGTGCGTTCTGGCTACTAGGTACGACATATATATATATGTGTATATATATATATATATATATATATATATATATATATATATATATATATGTCGGGTTGGTTAGGTTCGGTCATATATCTACGTTAATTTTAACTCTAATAAAAAAAATTGACCTCATACATAATGAAATGGGTAGCTTTATCATTTCATAAGATAAAAATTAGAGAAAATATATTAATTCAGGAAAACTTGGCTTATTAGGCAAATCGGGCCTTGCATAGTAGGCTGAGAAGTGCGTTCTGGCTACTAGGTACGACATATATATTTGTTTAATTAAGACTACGGTTCATTAGGATGTTCCTTGTGAAACTACAAGCTAATAAGAGGTGCAATCCTACCTCAGCTCATCTGAAGAGACCTTTATTTAACGAGCTTATTGATTAGATTCCATGAGGGATGACCCATATTTAGTGGTAGATTACACATAGGTTAGTAACAGGATGAAGACAAGCTGCGTACCAGAGCTTAACTAACACAGTCACAGCCTCGCTCCTGTGCCAGGTAAGTCCACTACGGGCTCACTATAGCCCGTGGTAATTGTAACTTTTTGTTTCGAGTTGATGAATCTAAAACAACAACAACAACTATTTAGAGCGTCAGGGAGGTGAGAGGAGCCTTACTAGACGGATGACCTGTGTCTCGTAAGGTCTTTTCATATATAACACACTGGACGATTGCTTTCTTAAGGAGGAATAGAGGGTTGTACAAAATTGTGTTGTTATACGTGACTGGAGGGTATTATACACGACTTAAGGGGTCATACATGACTGGAGGGGATCATACATGACTGGAAGGGGTCATTCATGAGTGGAAGGGGTCATACATGACTGGAAGGGGACATTTATGACTGGAAGGGGTCATACATAACTGGAGGGAGTCTTACATGACTGGAGGGGGTCAATCATGACTGGAGGGGGTCATTCATGACTGGAGGGGGTCATTCATGACTGGAGGGGGTCATTCATGACTGGAGGGGGTCATACATGACTGGAGGGGGTCATACATGACTGGAGGGGGTCATTACATGACTGGAGGGGGTCATTCATGACTGGAGGGGGTCATTCATGACTGGAGGGGGTCATTCATGACTGGAGGGGGTCATTCATGACTGGAGGGGGTCATTCATGACTGGAGGGGGTCATTCATGACTGGAGGGGGTCATTACATGACTGGAGGGGGTCATACATAACTGGAGGGGGGTCATACATAACTGGAGGGGGGTCATACATAACTGGAGGGGGGTCATACATAACTGGGGGGGGTCATACATGACTGGAGGGGTCATTCATGACTGGAGGGGGTCATACATGACTGGAGGGGGTCATTCATGACTGGAGGGGGGTCATACATAACTGGAGGGGGTTATACATGACTGGAGGGGGTCATACATGACTGGAGGGGGTCATACATAACTGGAGGGGGTCATACATAACTGGAGGGGGGTCATACATAACTGGAGGGGGTCATTCATGACTGGAGGGGGTCATACATGACTGGAGGGGGTCATTCATGACTGGATGGGGTTATACATGACTGGATGGGGTTATACATGACTGGAGGGGGTCATACATGACTGGATGGGGTTATACATGACTGGAGGGGGTCATTCATGACTGGAGGGGGTCATACATGACTGGATGGGGTTATACATGACTGGATGGGGATATACATGACTGGAGGGGGTCATTCATGACTGGAGGGGGGTCATACATAACTGGGGGGGGTTATACATGACTGGATGGGGTTATACATGACTGGATGGGGTTATACATGGTGGTAATACAGTTATGGCCTTCATGCTCAGTGTATGTGTAAAGAAGCTATCCAGTTTGTTAGTTTAAGAAGCCGCCATGTGGTTGACGGAGCCACAGTGGAGTGCTGAGTGATGCTGTCAACTGTTGCTGCTTGTGGCGGGTTTGACCGTCACAGTCATGGTGTGTTTTGTGTTATACACACCAGGCAGGCTGCCTGTGACCGTGGAGCTCTCTCAACACTTCTCTAACACGCCTTCCACTCACTAATATATATATATATATATATATATATATATATATATATATATATATATATATATATAAATATATATATATATATATATAAAAATATATATATATATATATATGAGAGAGAGAGAGAGAGAGAGAGAGAGAGAGAGAGAGAGAGAGAGAGAGAGAGAGAGAGAGAGAGAGAGAGAGAGAGAGAGAGAGAGAGGTTGGAACATAGCAGTATGCCAAGAGGCATTGTTTTTTTATTTACTACTTGAAAGGCATCGGTGTTAGATAATATGATGACATAATTGGTGGGTTGATGGGAGCTTTACGAAGGGCGGAGGTGGAAAAAAAGTGGAGAAAGTGTTGGTAGTGGTGCCCGCCGCGCGCTCCTCCTCCTCTCTACTGCTACTGCCGGTGGGGATAGTGAAGTGATCTTTTCGTTGGCTACCTCACGACGCATATAATCGACTGACCTGTCACTTTCATTTGCTGCAAGAGAAAGGGTCAAGTGTGGCTGTGACGTCACGGGTGGCTGGTGGTGTGATTGGCTAGGGTGTGACGCCACGGGAGGCGAGCAGTGTGACTGGTTGGCGTGGCGTGAGGGGGCGTGGCTTAAGCGAGTCCTCTACGGTCAGCCCGCTAACCTCAGTTGAAGTGAAGGAGTGAACGAGGGAGGTGGTCGTTTGCGTGCTCCGGCAGACGTCGTGTGACTTTGGACACTCGAACACTTCCTTGAGGGATATCACCCGTGCTTAGTGTATTCTCTCAAGAGCTAAGTGTGAGGGTATTCATAAATCACGATGTCGGGTTTAGGTGACAGCGAAGTAACAGAATGGTATAGAAATAAGACAATCTTCATCACTGGTGGAACAGGTTTTATGGGAAAGGTACTGGTGGAGAAACTACTTCGAGCATGTAACATCAGAAGGATCTACCTGCTCATGCGGCCCAAGCGAGGCGTCGACGTCAACCAGCGCCTCGACGACATGTTCAATTTCCAGGTAAGGATTGGCCATCGTGGCCGGTGGTAAAGGGATTTGTTCTTGTGATGGTAGGTAGGTAGGCGGCGGCGATGACCTAGTAACACATGGTGTTCTAGTCTAAGGTATGCAGTCTCCCCACATTACCACTCGCTCTACTAACTTTCCCACACATACTTCTCTTTATTTCTCTTAACGAATGCTTGGCTAAACCAGTTTGAGGATTCTATTCCCGTGCTTTTATCATCTTACAACTACCGCCCATGGTATCGGGTGCATAATAAACTAAATCAAATTAAGTAGTATAAAGAACACTGCAGTAGACTGTGGCCCAAATAAGGTAATAATCCAGTAGGCCTACTGGCGTACGAGGCTTGTGGTATTTACATAAAATCACTTGTATTGGCTACTTTTAAGTATAACCCCAGTGGTACCAAGGTGGGGTCCCTGGGTAGTTTTGTTCTGGGGAAGATCATTTTATTGGGGGGGGGGGGGCGGTTCCCTGTATTGTTATAAACTTGTAACGAGACAAGATAATCAATGTATGTTACCCATTCACTCTACCCTGTATAAAGTTTCAGCATCGTATGATAAGCATTGTTTACGTGAATGTACACTTTCGAGTGCTTACTCTATCTAAATTTCAGCTTAAGACTATATGAATGCAGTGTTGCTGTAGGCTGGGTATGTTAGTTCGATTTGTAAGATATTTAGAAGTTTGTGTCTAGTGTGAGTAGCAGCAGCAGCAGCTTGGGGCCTGATGATCCCTACACACAAGTGAAAGTGGTGATCACGCCAGTGGAAGGGAGCCAGTCTACCAACTGAGCGCCTCGGTTTGTATCGTAAAAAATGGTCTTGGTTCTCTTCCATGCAATATTATATTATGGCGTTTCCCTTTATCTGTTGCAAGGAAGGCTTGGTGATTTGAAGAGTATACTTTCAGTAAAAGTCCTGCAAATGTATTAATTATCTAGTTGACCTTCTAGTGAGTTATTGGCTGACTTGAGGCTATGTATTGCGACTTGGTATAAATAAGTTCTGCTCTGCTTGAAAAGTCCTTGATGTTGCTCTCATAGGTCAGCTTAACCAGAGCAATATGCTTGTTAGGTCTTTAATCAACAAATTTGAGTGATCATTTGACTTAAATTTTATTCACTGACGTCATTAACAAAATTAGTTTTCAAACAAACTTTTTTGCTGGGGGGGGGGGGGGGGGTAATAGTATAGAGCCTGTGTCTCCCTGGTTCTGATAAATACCAGACGGGTCCCTTTAGAATAGTTGGTCAGATCCATGTATCTATCCAGTCTTTAGACCTTTATACAGCCTCATCTTGGCAGCTCGGGTGATTTACAGAGTTGTCAAGTCACTGTTCTTATTACGCGGTCACCGGATATGATCATCATATTAGCGCGGGAAGTTTTGAATTGTGGAAGAACCTGGGAAGTAACGTTCTCGGCGTTACTCGCAAATTGTTCAAATGTTTAGCACATGTAAGTCTTTGATGCTTCCCAGTGGCGCTAGGCTACGGCCAGCAGAGGCTACGTCAGGCTGCTATACTGGCCGACACCCAGTTTTGACGTCTTGATTTCTTCCTCGTATGGGGTTTTAGAATTTGACAGGTATCTTATTGAAATGCCTCTGAGATTTATCTAATAGCTAAGCCAAGTAGGCCTTTTGTAATGTTCATGGGTACATATCGTACTATATACATTCGTTTGAGAACTGGATGTGACCTCCTGTAATGTTTATTTCCTGTATCTTTTTATATTCATAAGGAGGGTACCTATGGGCCATTGAACAAGATCCCTTATATTGTACAAATTTCTTTTACAATTTTGAACGTTCAACGTAGCCTGTCTAAACCTAGAACTAATCTGGGTAGAAGCTCTGCCTTATTAAACATATCAATATGCCCATAGCATGCCACTGGTCCGTGCGCCCATGTCATTTAGGATTGACGAGAGCAAATAATTAACTGTGATCATGGTTTGGTCTTAATCTTAGGGCTAATATTTTTTCCAGTTAATGGACGCTAGATATACTGTGTACTATATCAACTGAATCTGTGGCAGGCTTTTCATTTGGTCACTCGACTTCAATTTGCGAACATGTACAAATAGTTTTAGCGTCTCTCCTCCCTCCCTGATTATGCGGGAAGTAAAGTGGGGTTTATGAAGCAGATTGTCTGGCCAAAAGTCGGAGACTGAAGACTGGGAATGGTCCAATCGAAGTTTCGACTACGCTCTTTCAGATTAAAATCATATGTATTGTTAGGCTGGTTTAGGTTAGTTTTAAAATTGTTGAACGTTTGGTAATTCTTTGGTACGAGATTCTGTATCCTCGGAGACTTTCATTTCCTGGGTGATGAGAACCGAGGTCCTGGGTTGTTCCTGTCTTGTTTTTAATGTTACTTTTCCTTTGCCCGTTTGCCTTGCCAGCTCTGAGCATAGGTCGGCAAGGTTTTATCAATGTTAATTGCCATTCATGAGTCGGGTTGACCTCGCTCTGGAAGGTGCTAGCCTTCCTCGTCTCTTTCTCCTACCTTCTCTAATGTTGTGTTTTTCTTTGTTGGCTTGTTTATACAGTTTACCTGCATAACAAGACGGATTCAAGATTACTTAAAACGTTAAAAATAGGACTTTGCCACGTGTAGAGATAATTAGCCTAAGATTAGCGATGCCTAACTGAAATACTCGTTAATAAAACATAAATATTAAAGTGTGGACAGTATGCACGGAACGTTCCTGCTTGTGTTGCCTTGGGCCGAGGTTTACTAATAATTTGCATATTGATCTGTATTGCCTTTATAGTGCTGGTTGTTGCCGTCTTGCGGGCTGTTAGTCCATAAATGGGGGTCGTTCACTTGCTGTAATGTCAGTGTAGAGTGTTGTCTGGGATGGGGAGATGTCTTCACCTAGTGTCCTAGACTATAGCTGTGACCCCTCCTTCAGTGTCTCCTCTCCCTCAGTCCTCCTCAACAACCCCCCCCGGTCTCCTCTCCCTCAGTCCTCCTCAACACCCCCCCCGGTCTCCTCTCCCTCAGTCCTCCTCCACACCCACCCCCCGGTCTCCTTCCTCTCCCTCAGTCCTCCTCCACACCCCCCCCCCGTCTCCTCTCCCTCAGTCCTCCTCAACCCCCCCCCCGGTCTCCTCTCCCTCAGTCCTCCTCAACACCCCCCCCCGGTCTCCTCTCCCTCAGTCCTCCTCAACACCCCCCCCCCGGTCTCCTCTCCCTCAGTCCTCCTCCTCACCCCCCCCCCGGTCTCCTCTCCCTCAGTCCTCCTCAACATCCCCCCCCGGTCTCCTCTCCCTCAGATCCTCCTGAACACCCCCCCCCGGTTCCCTCTCCCTCAGTCCTCCTCAACACCCCCCCCCCCGGTCTCCTCTCCCTCAGTCCTCCACCTCAACACCCCCCCCGGTCTCGTCTCCCTCAGTCCTCCTCCTCATCACCCCCCCTCGGTCTCCTCTCCCTCAGTCCTCCTCTTCATCACCCCCCCCCGGTCTCGTCTCCCTCAGTCCTCCTCCACACCCCCCCCCGGTCTCCTCTCCCTCAGTCCTCCTCAACACCCCCCCCCGGTCTCCTCTCCCTCAGTCCTCCTCAACACCCCCCCCGGTCTCCTCTCCCTCAGTCCTCCTCAACACCCCCCCCCCCTCGGTCTCCTCTTCCCTCAAGTCCTCCTCCTCATCACCCCCCCCTCGTCTCCTCTCCCTCAGTCCTCCTCCTCCCCCCCCCGGTCTCCTCTCCCTCAGTCCTCCTGAACACCCCCCCCCCCCGGTCTCCTCTCCCTCAGTCCTCCTCAACACCCCCCCCCCGGTCTCCTCTCCCTCAGTCCTCCACCTCAACACCCCCCCCGGTCTCGTCCCCCTCAGTCCTCCTCCTCATCACCCCCCCTCGGTCTCCTCTCCCTCAGTCCTCCTCTTCATCACCCCCCCCCGTCTCCTCTCCCTCAGTCCTCCACAACAACCCCCCCTCGGTCTCCTCTCCCTCAGTCCTCCTCCTCATCACCCCCCCCCCTCGGTCTCCTCTCCCTCAGTCCTCCTCCTCATCACCCCCCCCCGGTCTCCTCTCCCTCAGTCCTCCTGAACACCCCCCCCCCGGTCTCCTCTCCCTCAGTCCTCTTCCTCAACACCCCCCCCGGTCTCCTCTCCCTCAGTCCACAACACCCCCCCCCTGGTCTCCTCTCCCTCAGTCCACAACACCCCCCCCCCCTGGTCTCCTCTCCCTCAGTCCACAACACCCTCCCCCCCGGTCTCCTCTCCCTCAGTCCTCCACAACACCCCCCCCGGTCTCCTCTCCCTCAATCCTCCTCAACACCCCCCCCCGGTCTCCTCTCCCTCAGTCCTCCTCCTCATCACCCCCCCCGGTCTCCTCTCCCTCAGTCCTCCTCAACACCCCCCGGTCTCCTCTCCCTCAGTCCTCCTCAACACCCCCCCGGTCTCCTCTCCCTCAGTCCTCCTCAACACCCCCCCCCGGTCTCCTCTCCCTCAGTCCTCCTCAACACCCCCCCCGGTCTCCTCTCCCTCAGTCCTCCTCAACACCCCCCCCGGTCTCCTCTCCCTCAGTCCTCCACAACACCCCCCCCTGGTCTCCTCTCCCTCAGTCCTCCACAACACCCCCCCCCCCCGGTCTCCTCTCCCTCAGTCCTCCACAACACCCCCCCCCGGTCTCCTCTCCCTCAGTCCTCCTCATCACCCCCCCCCCCCGGTCTCCTCTCCCTCAGTCCACAACACCCCTCCCCCCCGGTCTCCTCTCCCTCAGTCCTCCACAACACCCCCCCCGGTCTCCTCTCCCCCAATCCTCCTCAACACCAACCCCCGGTCTCCTCTCCCTCAGTCCTCAACACCCCCCCCCCCCGGTCTCCTCTCCCTCAGTCCTCAACACCCCCCCCCCGGTCTCCTCTCCCTCAGTCCTCCTCCTCATCACCCCCCCCCCGGTCTCCTCTCCCTCAGTCCTCCTCAACACCCCCCCCCCCGGTCTCCTCTCCCTCAGTCCTCCTGAACACTCCCCCCCGGTCTCCTCTCCCTCAGTCCTCCTCATCACCCCCCCGGTCTCCTCTCCCTCAGTCCTCCTCAACACCAACCCCCGGTCTCCTCTCCCTCAGTCCTCAACACCCCCCCCGGTCTCCCCTCCCTCAGTCCTCCTCCTCATCACCCCCCCCGGTCTCCTCTCCCTCAGTCCTCCACAACACCTCCCCCGGTCTCCTCTCCCTCAGTCCTCCTCATCACCCCCCCCCCCCCGGTCTCCTCTCCCTCAGTCCTCCACAACACCCCCCCCCCGGTCTCCTCTCCCTCAGTCCTCCACAACACCCCCCCCCCGGTCTCCTCTCCCTCAGTCCTCCTGAACACTCCCCCCCCGGTCTCCTCTCCCTCAGTCCTCCTCATCACCCCCCCCCCGTCTCCTCTCCCTCAGTCCTCCTCCTCATCACCCCCCCGGTCTCCTCTCCCTCAGTCCTCCACAACACCCCCCCCGGTCTCCTCTCCCTCAGTCCTCCTGAACACTCCCCTCCGGTCTCCTCTCCCTCAGTCCTCCTCATCACCCCCCCCCGTCTCCTCTCCCTCAGTCCTCCTCCTCATCACCCCCCCCCGGTCTCCTCTCCCTCAATCCTCCAAAACACCCCCCCGGTCTCCTCTCCCTCAATCCTCCACAACACCCCCCCCGGTCTCCTCTCCCTCAATCCTCCTCAACACCCCCCCGGTCTCCTCTCCCTCAGTCCTCCTCAACACTCCCCCCCCCGGTCTCCTCTCCCTCAGTCCTCCTCAACACCCCCCCCCGGTCTCCTCTCCCTCAGTCCTCCTCAACACCCCCCCCCCCGGTCTCCTCTCCCTCAGTCCTCCACAACACCCCCCCCCTGGTCTCCTCTCCCTCAGTCCTCCACAACACCCCCCCCCCGGTCTCCTCTCCCTCAGTCCTCCACCCCCCCCGGTCTCCTCTCCCTCAGTCCTCGACAACACCCCCCCCCGGTCTCCTCTCCCTCAGTCCTCCACAACACATCCCCCCCGGTCTCCTCTCCCTCAGTCCTCCACAACACATCCCCCCCGGTCTCCTCTCCCTCAGTCCTCCTGAACACCCCCCCGGTCTCCTTTCCCCCCTCACCCCCGTCTCCGCACAACCCCCCCCTCCCCCCCGAGTTGTCCAAGTGCACATGTATCACTGGGCCACTAATAGTTGCTGTGCTCATGTTGCACGTTATCTCGGTCTATGAAGGCTACAAGTATTATATTGTGGGAGAAGTTGTCACTCGGGCCGTGTGTCTCGCCCTCCTCCCCACCTGCCATACCTCCAGTACCACTGGGGGATGAGACCAGTACCCCAGTACCCAAGACAGGCCAGGAGGAGCCCCCAGTACCCAGGGCACGGGGTACCAGCGGGTGGGATGAGGCAGTGTCGGCCTGACGCGGTGTAATAGTCAACAAACCGGAGAGGTCCATGGCCATTGAACCTTGAGGCCCATTGTAATGCTTGCCTTGCATCCATGTATTTTGAGCGTGGTACGGAGTAGCACGCGAGTAAGGGGGCAGCACTTTAGGTGGGGGGGGGGGGTCACAGGAGCAGGCACGAGGAAGTTTCACTCGTTCTTCACGTCGTGTTCGAAACATTGATGTACCACCTAACTTGAGTTCATCTCTTCATCGCCTCATGATATGAAAATACGTTTTAATTAGCGTACTAAAAATTTAAAAATACTAAATTTTAAATATTTAATTTTAAATATTAAATATTATTTGTGTAAACTGTTTTATTAATGGCAGTTATGAATGTTTGTAGCCTGTGTCATAATGTTAGGCTGAAGGAATGCAGGACCAGGAATGTTGTGTTGGGGCGCCCGTCTCGCACTTGTGTGTGGGCCGCTTGCTGTACTTTACACAGTCTTCCTACCCCAGGACGCTTCATTCATTCATTCTGGTCACGTGTGAAGTCTCTCTCTCATTGGTTCATTTCCACCAGCACTCTGTACCTTGAGCAATCCCATTGGCTGCCCTCGCGTCCTCTCCATTCATAACGGTGTGCTAGGCCCAGGGGTGATGGTCTAGTCATGGCACACATGGCACACATGTGAGTTACATGAATACAGGAGGGCTGAGGTAGAGGGTTGTGTAGGCCAAGGCTGGAGCATGTGTTGCAGTATCCGGGAAATGTTTACCTCTTACACGCTTGAAACTTTCTAAACCCGTGTGCCTAAACCTCCAGCTTGGCCTGCTGGCTCCATGGCCCGAGCATCGTCAATTATTTCACCCTGGCCGCAATGTTACTGAATTTTGTCATCATTTTGGGGCTGGAATGTGGTAACCGCTGGTGACTGTCTTGGGGCCAGGCGCACGTGGGTAGGCTGCACAAGTGATCGGATACTCATTCTGAATTAATTTTAGGCTAAAATACTCTATCTTCTAGTTTTCAAATGTGTACTGGAAGATGAAATGCGGCTATTGCGATGGGAGTCCACTCTTCTCTAAGTCATCACTGACCAGTTCACTACCCCACCTGGACCTCCACCCCCCTCCCCTCACTGCTAGTTTCCAGTCCCCGCCCCCCCCCCCCTCCTTTAACCCCTCGCGTAATGGGAGTTTGCAACTCCTTAAGATTAGTTCTCACCAACCAGTTCACTCTGAATAAGTGTTCACTGCGGACTCGTCTTTTGAAAACTCCAAGGCAACTACTGGCTAAGGTGAACGCCTGTTAAGGAGACTTGCCAAATTTCTTTAATCATGGAATTCTTAGAGACATCAGACATTAAATATCGTGTATGATGACCTTGACAACCGAAAGCTTGAAGGCTCGGGGAAGTTTCATGCCAGACACCTGTTCCAGACACATTCTGGGCACTGTGTGTGGAGTAACACGTAGCGACACACACGCCTGGGAGGAGGACAGGAACAGCAGCTCAGCACGAGCCCACATGGTCTACACGCCAAGAAATGTGTAGGGATTAGTTGAAAAGTAAAGTACCGCGAGCCATTATGTATCACTGGACCAACTTGTAAGTGGTCCAGTGGACATTCATGTAATTGAGCCATGTTTGACGGAAGTTAAGAACATTAAAGATCAAACTAGCAGTAGTACAGCGATGGAATATTATATATTGAGACAATACATAAGCTTCTCAAATCTGATGTCTCAATATGAAGATTACAAAAATGAATTTGAAGGTAACATTATTGTAGCCAACTGTAAACTAGACTACTATAGGAAGCAAAGATGTTACCTTAAGATACTTGCCGGAATTTAAAAGTTCCTTAAACAGCCGACAGCTGGAAAGTTGTGGGCAGAACGTTCCTCACTTCTGGAGTGGTGGTAATATGTGCTTAAGTTCGATGATTTCCTAATGTAATTTATCCCTCTCACTTTGCTTTCGTCATCCTCCGCTAGTGGTTGTGGACAGAGCGTAGCATCCGGGATTTACACACTGGCCGCCGATACGCAAGATTAATGAAGCCTATGATTGTATTTATTCACAACTCTACTCCCGGGAGGTGGCAGCACCGCTCTCATAACACCAACGCCGTAGTCCGCTCCTACCAGCCTCGTCCTATAACTTTGCAACACCTGATTTAAGGGTTTGTGCAGACTGCATATATGGACTCTGAATGGCTTGACACGGTTCACAAGAGACCACAGTGCAGGCTAGAGATTGCCAGAAGTAACGAGAGAAGTTGTGAAGTTAAGAGTACTTAGGCTATAGGAGGGAGTGAGGGATAACGGTAAATCTGGTCGGCTCCTGGTAACCAGTCAACTGTATTCTGGGCCTCGTGTTATTCCTGCATGTATAATATAAATTACTTTCGTGGGGGGGAGGGGGAAGGGGAATTAAGATCATAAATATCATAAATATCACTTGTTTCCAATTGCTAATGACGACATGTCTCGTGAAGGACCTAGACAGGTTGCAGAGTTGGTGTAAGAATATTCTGCCAAATTTTTTGTTATGAACCAGTTGGGCATTACATGGTGAATGGAAACCACTTTCCAAAAGCCATTAGAGAAACGTACCATGGAGTATATTAGTAGTGTCCCCCAGGCACACAGTTTACCATAACGTCGGCGGCACACACACCAAGCTTCTACATTGATTGATGAAGATTTAAGCCACCCAAGAGGTGGCACGGGCACGAATAGCCCGTAAGCTTATCCATCCCACCACCACCACCACCACCCATGTTATAGCCAGATCACACAGGAGAAATGTGCGCTTGTCTGCAGGCTGGGTCTCGGTAGTTCGTCGGACTTCGGCCAACGTTCTCGACGTGCAATTGAAGATCCCCGGGCGGGACAGAAATGATTTGGCAAGGTTTCTCTCACCTTGTGCTTCTTTGTTGACCCAACAGCAAATAGATACCCGGGAGATGGGCAGTTTATATATATATATACATACTGAACCCCATTTAGGTAAAGAAGCAACAATCACGTGAACAAGGGTGACCATGGTAGTGGTCCCAGCAGGCCAGGTGTTCTGAGACCGTCTCATGCCTGACCATCCCGCCAAGTCGGCTTCCCAGACCACTTTTTCACCTTTAACATGGCAGTAGTTCTCAAACCTTTCGGGAATAAGTACGACCGCTCTTGCCTCTTTCCAGTAGACAGTTGTAGCTTATGAACAAATCCACAAGGGCAGTGATGAGGGTTCGAACCCACGCACGGGATGTTCCCAGATGCCTTGTATCGTTATCTTGAGATGATTTCGGGGCTTAGTGTCCTCACGGCCCGGTCCTCGACCAGGCCTCCACCCCTAGGAAGCAGCCCGTAGCAGCTATCTAACTCCCAGGTACCTATTTACTGCTAGGTAACAGGGGCAGCAGGATGAAAGAAACATTTTGCCCATTTGTCTCCACCGGGGATCGAACCCGGAACCTCAGGACTCTGAATCCGAAGAGCTGTCCACCCTGCTGCCAGGCGCTCGTAATATAAATTACATCACGTTATTGAGATTTGTGTGTATGTGTGTGGCGTTTGTAGCCTGGCTCCCAGTAAGACACTACAACAGAAAACCTTCACAATTGGCAGAATTCCTAAATTTAAGAAAAAATTCGTACGTACGATGAATATTAATGAAGTGACTCGCTTGGGTCAGAAGGCCTCCAGCAGTTTTGTAGATTCATGTGTAAGTGTTAGAGAGGAAAGGCCCGGACCTCCAGAGACAAAGGGGCACCAGTCTTGGTATCATTGCATCAAATTAACCGAGGGAGAGGAGTCTGCCGGTGGTTAAGGGAAGGACGAGTGGAAGGAAAGTTTTCACAATTAGTTTTAAATGCGTTGTAAAGAGTGGATTACCCACCGGTAATGCTCTAAATATTTTAAGTGGCGGTAGGTGGGAGGAGGCGGACTGTTATGTGGGGGGAGAGGGGGGGGGGTGGCGATGGGCTTACTTGGTGTGGGGGAGGAAGGGGGAATTAGACGGGAATGTGTGGGCTTGGGGTGGCAGTGTGTTGTGGTTGGTGCAAGGGGGAAAAGTTGCAATTGACACGTGGATTATGTGCGAGTCAGTCTGTGGACGCTCCTGGACGGAGGAAAGTGCAACAGCAATTGGTAGTGATAACTGTGCACATGCGTTCGTTTTGCGTGTATTTGCGTGTGCATGTTCGCGCGCGCGCGTGTCCTGGACCTCGGCAGTGACCCATATAACCACGGCCCGCGGCCCACCTTCTGACCGACATTTGCAACACCAGGTTTCTCACCACTCTGCCTCACAAGAACTTTCGCTCGCTCGCTCGCTCGCTCACTCACTCACTCACTCACTCACTCACTCACGCGTGCGTGCGTGCGTCTGCCCGCCAGACGGCAACACCAACAAATCAATTAAGGGGAGGATAGGTCTTTGGTTTGTTAAGAAAATATCTGGGAAAAAGTTCCACTCAAAAAGCAACGAGGAAGAGGACACTGGACTGACTGAGCGCAGCCCCTACCTGTATGGGAAACACTGGACTGACTGAGAGCAGCCCCTACCTGTAGGGGAAACACTGGACTGACTGAGAGCAGCCCCTACCTGTAGGGGAAACACTGGACTGACTGAGAGCAGCCCCTACCTGTAGGGGAAACACTGGACTGACTGAGCGCAGCCCCTACCTGTAGGGGAAACACTGGACTGACTGAGCGCAGCCCCTACCTGTAGGGGAAACACTGGACTGACTGAGAGCAGCCCCTACCTGTAGGGGAAACACTGGACTGACTGAGAGCAGCGCCTACCTGTAGGGGAAACAGCCGCAGTGGAGTATCACTTGTAAGGGAATACTGAAAGGGTCGGTACTTGATCCCCCACCATTACTCATGTGTAATTTACGCACATGTGAATAAAAAAAGTTTGAATACGTGAAGATTGCAAAACTGTACAGGACGACCTTGATGGCTTCAGGAATAGTCGAAGAATGGCGACGATACATCAGGTCTGATAAATTATAGATAATGACATACTGCTTAGGAATAAGGACACCCCTGAACTCTCCCGAGGTATGGGGAGAGGGTTCCCATACACAGCAAGGAGAGGAGTCACAGTTGTGGACTCCTAGCCTAGCACCGGAGGCCTACATGAATCGGCCCGCCCTCGCGAATAATACATCGCATTTTGATGTCAGAATCCTCAGCGGACAAAATATGATGTACTATAGATAGATACAGCGACTCGCAAACATTCACGTTTTCTGATCGGTTAGGTTAGGTTCAATTGGTTAGGTTAGGTTCGGGCAATTTAGTTCATCATTTTCTGCCCGGAGTGACAACTAGAGAGGTTAGACTATAATCAACATAGGCGAAACTAGGAAAACCAACCTACCAACAAGCAAGCAAGCACTAAACAAGAACAAGACACGTATGCCGCCCATCCTGTCATATTGAGTGTCAGCGCTGAGCCTCAACATAGACAAAGGAGACTACAAAAAGAATACAAAGAGTGTTGCCAGCACTGTGAGGACTGACTCAGGACAGCTCCAGAGAACTGGAGTACACGAGGCTACGTGATTATGATCACGTTATCTGGGCAGTTGACACTTGTCGGGAAGGCCAACATCTTCAGTAAGCTAAAGTAGAACTGTATTACTAGGTCTAATAAGCAAAGACGGTTTTGCCTAATAGCCAGAGCTATTTTGTATTTAGTTTTAAAATGCCTGTACTTTAATGACTTTCTCCTGACTGACCTTTCGCTTCACATCTCAAATATGGAAATATCAAATAAAATGTACAGATTTTTTTTTAAATTAAAAATTTAAGCCATTTTATATACGTTAGTAGTTAAGTTGCCAAGTCTTGCTTATATGTTAAAATGTTTACAACACATTTAATAGGTACGTGTTAAATATAATTCCAAGGAATCGTATTTAGTATATGCATTTGTTCACTATCCGTGAGTTAAAATAGTATTTTTATTTACAGTATTTAGGTACATCAGTATTTCTGCAGCTACTCTAAATTATATGAAGGGTTACATAGGGTATCGAACTATAGCAATCAAAAGGTAAGAAATCCCAATTGACAGGATGGTTATCATTAGTGCCATGTGATCAGTGGCCTGTGGGTGCAAACCTTGGTCCTTCTGATTAACCTGTACCTTGCAGAATTAATGTAATCTAGCCTGATCAGTAAATGTGGAGATGATGTACCTGCAGCCAAAGAATGCTTCAAAGTACAGTATCTGCATGCCATGTCATTCTTCCTTGATGTATATTCATGAAAGTCCTCATTTGTGGCACGTCCCTTCATTGTAAGTCACAAGACTTCATGGTTGGTCTTAATTCAACCCAATTATTGGGTTAATGTTATTGGTTGATTACTGTTAATTATTGGGTTGATGCAACCTCTGGGCAGAAGTCCCTGTTGCGTCTGGTCTGCAATGTCTTGTTTCGTATGGCTACTGTTGTCACGATACAATTCTTAATTAAGATGTCATTTCTGATCACTTGTAGTTTTTTTCTGTTAACGGTGTCACTATGCGAATATATTTCTTCGAATAATTCACATGAAGAGAATCATGAGTGGATATGAAGGTCTTGCAGAGCTCTGCTTGTTATCGATGCCAAGTCTGATTGTTCTAAGGTCCGAGGCAGGTGCCCGCTAATGTGCCTCCGCGTGCATGTGCCTCCGCGCGTGTGTGTGCCAGGAGAGTGAGTGTTTCTCCCTGGCCGACAGCTGGGGCTAACTCTTCACCAGCCAGACCGGGAAACTGGTTGTTGCTGCTGCTCTCAAAACACAGTCCTCTCCCCCTCCCTTTCTCCCCATTCCCTACTCGCCCCCTCCACCCCTCTCCCCATTCCCTACTCGCCCCCTCCACCCCTCTCCCCATTCCCTACTCGCCCCCTCCACCCCTCTCCCCATTCCCTACTCGCCCCCTCCACCCCTCTCCCCGCAAAATCTACCTACCAAGTGTCTACCGTGGACTGACAGACGCCGGCCACCATATAACCAAACACTCCAAGGTTCTACTAATCACTTCTCACAAGGTTTTATCTCAACATCAGACTGCAACTGCAAATCACCAGGGTGTTGAATACGGTCAAAATGTTGCTCGAATATCTAAATATAAATATTTAGAAGGTATAGATGTACCTTCTATAACTATATATTGATAGGTAGACTATGACACAATCTACATCAGTCTGTTCCAAAAAGCGTCTTTTTTTCGGAAGGAAAAGGAAAGTGTGTGACGCACCAAAACATTCGTCTATAGAGAAGATTAGAGAGCGTCCTCCTGTTATGACGGTACGTACAGCAACAATGTGGTCCACTTATCAATATTTAATGTTGGATCCTAAAAGTTCGTTGTATGCTATATTAAAAGGCCGAAAATAACATTCAAACTTTTAACAATCGTAGGCCTAGCAAAGAACATGTACTAATAGACCCAAGTGTATAGCCACTAAACATAATGTAGAGCCATAAAATATATATAATGTAGAGCCACTAAGGTAGCCAGTAGGCCTATTAGCATAACATTACTTGGACAGCTTCTAGAGTTACATTTATAATTTTCTAGAATGCCATTCCGGCCAGTTAAACAAAAAAAGTTTTGTATTTTTTATCTCCAACAGTACATATTGGTAGGTTTGACCAGATGGTTGGTACAAAGACTCCAATATTAGGAGGATGGACCGACACAACCTCGTGCTGACAGTGTAAAATCTGTATAAAACACTGGAGCCACCAGAGGCTAGAGAAAGCCTGGCGTGTTAATCTCGCGGTATATTCCACACTTCTACTAGCTTCCTCAAGCTGTACTACATGCATCTTTACTCGCATTACAGAATAAAGAGTGGTTTCAAGATCAGTCTTCTCAGGCCGGCTGTACTGGCTGAGTTTGAACACCATTGGAGTCCGACGAAGACACCACAGTCTGGTTGATCATGTACTCTTTGGATTTGGATGGATATTATATATATAATGTATATATAATATATATATATATATATGTTTCCTTTTGAACAAAACTAACAGGCGTGTTATGCCCCCTTATACTTAGGGTGTTAATTAAGCCATTAATGGCTACATAATTCTCATTGTACTCATTTAATCACTACTTTTCAGTGGGGCTATTTTGTTACCTCCATCCATTTGTTATATCCATCCACGTACTCCACCTCAACCCCCCCCCCCCAACCCCTCCTCCTTCCACTACTAGTCCTTCTTTACTATCACTAGCAGCACTCTTGGGGTGCTGGCGGGGATGACGGCCATCAGGGTGTCCAACACCATCCAAATGTTAGAGGACCCAATGTTAGAAAGATTACTCCAAGATGAGACGCCCCGCCCCCACACCTGGTGGCCTAAGAGCCTCAATTTACTAGATGAAAACCCCCGCCCCACAGTACATAATTCTCAGGTGAAATACTGACCAGAAATCCTTCTCCCTATAATTGGGAAAAAATTAGTATATGTGTATATATAAATGAATGTGTATGTATATATATATATATATATATATATATATATATATATATATATATATATATATATATATATATATATATATATATATATATATATATATATATATATATATATATATATATATATATATAATAAATAATATACACATACACTCACCCACCTAATTGTACTCGCCTAATTGTGCTTGCGGGGGTTGAGCTTTCTCTTTGGTCCCGCCTCTCAACTGTCAATCAACTGGTGTATAGATTCCTGAGCCTACTGGGCTCTATCATATCTAGATTTAAAACTGTATGGAGTCAGCCTCCACCACATCACTTCCAAGTGCATTCTATTTATTAACTACCGACACTGGAAAAAAATCTTTCTAACGTCTCTGTGGCTCATCTGGGTACTAAGTTTCCACCTGTGTCCCCTTGTTCGAGTCCCACCCGTGCTGAAGAGTTTGTCTTTGTCCACCCTATCATGTCTTCCCTTACTCTTACTCAGAGTCCGGCCCCATATGTGTATGTATGAACAAGACAATAAATAATAATAAAATAAATAGCCTTGAACAAAACATTTGTGGAAGCATCGGAGTGTGTGTATATGAATGCTACACAGTACTAATCTATAGACATCCATATATGGTGAAACACACGTGAAGAACCTCTCACACACTCACAGCTCCCTGACAAGAGGGAGCCAGCTTACTTAGCTGCCAACACCCACACATCGTGTCAGCAAGGCGGACAGCCCGCCTGCTTTCATACCTCTCCCTGTATTTCCCGCTTCTAAACTTTCCTTCACCTATACCTCTCCTTCCTCTTTAACCCCGCCCCCCCCCCCCCGAAAAAAATGTATTGGGGGGGCGCGTGAGGGGTACAGTGGTACGGTACAGTGGGTGAGGGGGGGAAAGAAGGGGGGGGGGTATAGAGAAAAGGAAACAAGGTGGGGGGGAGGAGTGATTTGGCCGAGATACCGTGATTAGCATGCCGTGACCAGGCTAACATCTGCTTAGTTTACCCCACATCACCACCGGAGCCCTCCCGCCCCCATCTCCAGCCCCTTTCCCCCCTTCCGCCCCTCCGACTAAGTGTGCGCGCGCAGGCGCAATTGGCCAAGTGTAATTGGCCAGGTGTAATGGCAGGACGCTCGTGGTGACTTACCTATAATGTTTGGTATAAAGGTTTGGTGCTTCAGGTGATTGACATCAACCTCGATTGATGGATTCCATTCGTCCATCAGCGTGTTTACACATGTTTTTTTGGTACGTTTATTGGCTTTAATATTTTTGTTCTCCATGTTGCAGAATTAATTTTGTATCAATATTTGTCAACGTTAGTTTGGTACCCGAGGGTTGAGCTTCAGCTCTTTGTTCCCGAGTCTCCACCTTCACTCAGGTGGTGTAGAAGTTGAGGCTTTTGGGCTTTCTATCATATATCACACTTGAAACTGTGTGATCCCGGGTTAGATTACCAGGGAGAGAGACGATTGGGCTTCACGAATGATGGCTCTATTTATCAAGCAATAAATAGTTGAGTTAGGCAACTGTTGTGGGCTGTATCCTGGTGGAAAAAAGATGATAGAGGGGGGGGGCGGGGGGACCTGAAAGTCCTGTCCTCGACAGTGGGGAACCAATTGTTCACTAGAGACAATTACTGATTTGTGGCTCATCCCAAATCTCTTAAATCCTTTAATCTTCTAATGGCGTGAGGTTCAAGTTCAAGTATGTTTATTGAGACAAGAAAAAATACATCTCAAAGGGATAGAGTAGCCTAAGCTATTTCTATCCCCCCCCCCTGACGTGAGGTTAAGTTTAAGTACGTCTGAGACAAAATGTCTGGAAGGGATAGAGTAGCTTTGGCTATTTCTACCCTTCTACGTGGTTAAGGTCTGGGACCTAGGCTAATAATGTCAGCCAGGTAAGTCCATATGGGATCACAATAGTCCGTGCTACTTGGAACTTTTTTGTTGCGAGTAACTGAATCTAAAACAGCTAATGCCATAAACGTTATCCTCGGAACACTTAGTGGAAAGACTTGTGTGATGTATGTAGACGCCGCAGACTGTAAAACAGTCAGGTTTATGGTGACTGGATGCGGACGCTTGTGCGGGTTGAGCAACGCGCCAGCCTATTAGCACCTCACATTTTGACCTATACTTTACCTAAGGCCAAAAAACGGTCGTACTAGAAAATGGTAGCTGCTCGCGAAATTTACATGTCCAGTTTTCTGTTCGTGGGTCCTCTGGTATGTTAGGATAAGACACGTTAGTTCGACAGTTTAGCAGTTTCTTAAAGTTGGGAACGCTGGCGAGAATGGGCTGGTTTGGGCGTGCGCGAGTGCTGGGTGGGTGCGCGCACGAGCTGGCGGAGTAGAGGCAGTGAAAGTTGCTGGGATGCTGTGGGATATGATTGTCTTGCTGCCAGGGCTGCTGACAATGTTCCTACACCAACTGTTTATGAGAGCGGCGTGAGAGTTTACAAGCACTTACAGCTCTGGCATATACACGCTCTGGGTGATGAACCAATATCGGCACCAGGCTTCAATGTTGTCTTCGTACACTTTAACACAGTCCATCAACACAGTGGTTCTCGATGACCGCTTAGCTTTAACGATTGGTCTCGTGCTGGTAAGTCTAATCTTTACTCAACTTGGCCACTCGGAGCAACAGCCTGTTGGACCAAGTCACAAGCAGAGTCTGGCCCCCCCAGGCCGGGTGTGGGGAGTAACATGTCTCCCAGAACCCACTCCAGGTATAAGCCGCGTCCTTGACTCTCGCTCTCAATAATGCGAAGCTTCTCATTCAAATATGATCACTCTGCAGCTCCTTCGCCAAGCCCTGGAATTGAACGATACATTGTTCAAATAGCATAACGCGTAAGAAGCTTTTAAAATTGTCAGTATTTTAAAATAAACCGCGAAGGCAGCAAGAATTGATAAGACTTGGAGTGAGGACTGCGTAGCGTAGAGACGAGGGCTGCGGGAGGCGGTAGTGAAGGTTCACCGCACACTATTAAACCCTACCAGTCAGGTCTGCCAGTAGTGAGCGTATATTAAATGATCTCGGCCTGGGAGACCAGAGGGGGAACTTGAGGGAAAACCCAGGCAGGTAGGTGTATAGGATACTAGGGTGCACCCCGGATATCTCTCACTCTCATCCCCCCCCCCACCCCCGTATTCTTGCCCTCCTCCCGTCTCTAAACTCTCTGCCACTATTGTCTCCATTTCTCCTTTCCTCTTCAAAATCCCCCCCCCTCCTCGCTCTCATTGTCTATTGTTCCATTTGTCCTCGTGTCCTTGTCTGCCCTGGTCGGTCCAGTCTCTGCCTGCCTGCCTGTCTTTAGCCAACTGTCACTCAAAATATAATAGGCACGTCAGGGTGGTCCGCTGGTGGAAGGAGCCCTGTGATGTGAAATATTTAAAACATTTACTAATTGGCTTTGAGAAATGCAATAGGCTTGAGAAACCCTTCAAAAGTTATGAAAAGATAGTCTGTTTATACTACTACGGTCAAAGTACGAGCCGAGCCGGAGCCGGTCGGCCGAGCGGACAGCACGCTGGACTTGTGATCCTGTGGTCCTGGGTTCGATTCCAGGCGCCGGCGAGAAACAATGGGCAGAGTTTCTTTCACCCTATGCCCCTGTTACCTAGCAGTAAAATAGGTACCTGGGTGTTAGTCAGTTGTCACGGGCTGCTTCCTGGGGGTGGAGGCCTGGTCGAGGACCGGGCCGCGGGGACACTAAAAAGCCCCGAAATCATCTCAAGATAACCTCAAGATCTCAAGATAACGAGTACAAAGATTTATTTGTATTTCCCAGCGATTGTTGAATAATGGTGTATATTACTACAAGACATACGTGGTTTTAAATTTGTTTTCAATGTTTATCCATGTGTCGCCAGTGGACAGTGCCGAAAAGCGTCGTTGTGTGTGTGTGTGTGGGGGGGGGGGGACAAAATGGGGGTCATGCTGTCCCTTCATGAATTTTGACCCTCCCGACCAACCTATGTCAGTCTCGTAACCCAGACCATTCCTCCGGCCAAGTTTGGTGAGGCTAGCCACTTGTGACCTCTAACCTCCGACACCGTGTCTGACCTCCGACACCGTGTCTGACCTCCGACACCGTGCCTGACCTCCGACACCGTGCCTGACCTCCGACACCGTGCCTGACCTCCGACACCGTGCCTGACCTCCGACACCGTGCCTGACCTCCGACACCGTGCCTGACCTCCGACACCGTGCCTGACCTCCGACACCGTGCCTGACCTCCGACACCGTGTCTGACCTCCGTTATAACTAGGCCTGGGCAGGAGACATTACCACCAGTCAATGCAGACAATAAAGGCGCAGCGTGACCAAAAATAAACCAAATCCACAAACCTCAAAATTAAAATTGATGAACTGTTATGTTATCAACTTAAATGTTCAGGTTTGTGGGTTGGGCGTCTTCCTAGTCAATCACAGGAGCAAGATTTAGTTCTTTTGACACCGCCTCTTTAACTCGTTGTATCTAGTAAGCATCAGTTTGTTGTTCGTCTTGGGATATATTTACTCGTGAACTGTAGGTGGTTATGGCTCATTGTTGCCAGTCTCCTCCGCTCTGATGTTGTCTCCCGACAACATCAGGCCGAGCGGACAGCACACTGGACTTGTGATCCTGTGGTCCCGGGTTCGATCCCGGGCGCCGGCGAGAAACAATGGGCAGAGTTTCTTTCACCCTATGCCCCTGTTACCTAGCAGTAAAATAGGTACCTGGATATTAGTCAGCTGTCACAGGCTGCTTCCTGGGGGTGGAGGCCTGGTCGAGGACCGGGCCACGGGGACACTAAAAAGCCCCAAAATCATCTCAAGATAACAATCACCTCACCTCGGCACTAGCCGAGGGGAATGGCTATACATGTCTAGGGATTGTTCAACCGGAACAGGCTGGAAAAGCAGCGGTAATGGCTCTACTAGTATAATAGAAAATCAACACGAAGTAACAACTATATAATTTAATCAAATGAACCAGGGAGTGTCGAGCTATATTACAATTATTATAAATATGATGGTTCTGCTGGTTGACCCACATAATATATCATAATTGCATGTAAAAATTAAATAGTTTGCTGAATTCTAATGTGTAGTTCCCTGTTGCTTTCGCATTAAGGAACAATTGTAAGCTGAGCAATCTAATTGCAAACTTGTTTGCATTTCTTCATTGCAAAAGCCGTATGTAAATTAAGTTGCAAGTCAACGATGACTCGCTTCGTTTAAAATATTATGCTATCGGGCGAATTAGCACATAGTAAATTATCTCACTACCAATAACATACCTTAATGCTTAGCAACGGTATTATCTCACTACCAATAACATACCTTAATGCTTAGCAACGGTATTATCTCGCTACCAATAACATACCTTAATGCTTAGCAACGGTATTATCTCGCTACCAATAACATACCTTAATGCTTAGCAACGGTATTATCTCACTACCAATAACATGCCTTAATACTTAGCAACGGTATTATCTCGCTACCAATAACATACCTTAATACTTAGCAACGGTATTATCTCACTACCAATAACATACCTTAATGCTTAGCAACGGTATTATCTCACTACCAATAACATACCTTAATGCTTAGCAACGGTATTATCTCACTACCAATAACATACCTTAATGCTTAGCAACGGTATTATCTCACTACCAATAACATACCTTAAGAACTAAGTCACTAGGTCTAATTCAGAATTGTCACATAAGAAATCATCATTGCAATTAAGATGATTCAAATTGAGAACAAAGCCCTGAGCCTGTTGGCAGCAGTGACCTAGACTGCTGCTATTCCCAGCGTTATTCTTGTTGCCAACCTCTACCTCATCTGCAGTATTCTTTTGTGAAGTGCTGTGCCAAATGCCGCCACACAATCGCTGAGGAAATTTACCCTGCCTTATTTCTTACCGCATGAGGCAGTGTTCCATCCCCAGTCCTTGTTAGTGCAGCGTCTCCTTATAGTCCCCCCCCCCCAATCCACCCCCTCATAATTATTTTTAATAGTTCTTTGCCCCACGTTTGGTTGACAAAGGCAGGAAGACAGCGGATGCAGCGCAAGCCTTTCAAATGTAACGGTAGCAGGTCGTAATAACCTGTACTAGCGGCAGTAGCCTGTTATATATTATCCCAGAGATAAATGGTCGACACAAGGTCGGTAGGTTGGTTATACAAGGAATCTTGGAGTGGCGGTGGGTTGGTTTGTGGCGGTGGGTTGGTTTGTTAATGGGGCGAACCTGGAGGCCCAGTGAGAGTGGCTGGAGCACCCAAGTTTTCTTTTTTCTGTACTTAAACATACAGCAGTATTATATTTTCGAAATTTGACTGTTTATTTGATGGTAATAAGTGGTGGTAGTGTTCGCCGCATCTGTCAGTGTTACTGCAACTGTGTAGGTGCTTTCTTAGCTGCTCTAATTAATAATGGTTGAGGAAATTTCCATTGGTAGACCACACCATCTGCACTTTCATTTTCTGTAGTGGTCCTAATATGGCAGGCATATGCGTAGCCTAACCACAGTGTGTTTGCGTCCACACCTGGTGGTGTCGCAGGCGGCGGACCACAGGCTAGGGAGGTGTGGTGGTGGTGATCCCGCACTACTTGTTCTAAGAACACTTTTGTAATTGTTGCATGGTGTATATTGCTGTATATACTGCATGGTGTTTATTGCTGTATATACTGCATGGTGTATATTGCTGTATATACTGCATGGTGTATATTGCTGTATATACTGCATGGTGTATATTGCTGTATATACTGCATGGTGTATATTGCTGTATATACTGCATGGTGTATATTGCTGTATATACTGCATGGTGTATATTGCTGTATATACTGCATGGTGTATATTGCTGTATATACTGCATGGTGTATATTGCTGTATATACTGCATGGTGTATATTGCTGTATATACTGCATGGTGTATATTGCTGTATATACTGCATGGTGTATATTGCTGTATATACTGCATGGTGTATATTGCTGTATATACTGCATGGTGTATATTGCTGTATATACTGCATGGTGTATATTGCTGTATATCGAAATCTACAGTCGGAGTGTTCTCCTTCCGACAGATTTGTCTCATTTAAATAAATCTTCAGCTACAAGTTAATAACTTGTAGCTGAAGATTAAACAAAAATACATTTGCCATTGTAGAGGGAAAGTCTGTTGGGCTTAATCGTTCCCAAATGATTGACATAGGCTAGAATGCAACCCACAACAGTCGCTTAACTCCCATGTACCCATTTATATACTGCTGGAGAAACCTAAGGAAATGCACCCAACTGTGTGTGTGTGTCCGGGTATTCAACCCAGGACTTTTAATTATAAGAACCGTAGGGTAAAAATAAACCAACCATCCACATTATGTTCTAGAACTTTAATTATAAAGTTCCCAGTCCGCCATAGATGGGGCTGAACTACGATAGAATAACTTATTAAAAAGAGTAAACAATATCCAGATGAGGTATATGGTGGTGGTATATGTGATCACAAGGACCCACCTAGGTCAACAACCATGGTACTTGCAGACAATAAGACGCTGCCAGATTATGGAAGTCTGCAGAAATGCCACAAGAGGGTTGGAAAGCTGCAATATTAATTAATGAGGTGACTACTGGAATTGAGCTCAAAATGCAGAGTAATAAGCTGGGGGAAGAACAAACTGCATTGAAAAGAATTACAAATTAGCTATGAGTTTAGCTGGACCTGTGATACGTGTAATATATTAACACAAGTGGACCTCGACACCCAGGTAAGCTGCAACACAGCTAGGCTCCCCCCCCCCTCATAAAGATTTGTTCCTAGCTAGTCCTATAGACGAAAACACTGCAACACGGCCTAACACACACGCCTTTCTCCGTCCTCAGACGCGTCACAGTAGTTCAGAAGGCGACAAGTTTCACTGTGCTGGACAACACCAACACGCGTGTATCGCTTATCTAGACAATAACGTAGAATGTTGGGAGGGAAGAAAGATTGAATTAAATAGGCACGAAGACAAAAATGAGGAGTGGTAATTATGGACTTAGAGTACAAGACCCATCACAATATGGCGCTATATGGCATCTCTAGGATCACTTTCTCTCACTGTCGCATCAAACCGGAATTTTTGCTTCAAGACAGTAAAGCAACGCCTGCTTGTTCCACTTAATGAGCAATCAATCGGGGTGAATTAGTTCATCCCTCCATGTACTGAATACCAACCCCTAAAGTGCTCAAAGCCTAAGTCTAATTATTGACCGAATTTCTGATGACAATAAAATCCCGTACCGGGACCCGTGGGCAGTTGCCACGTACCGCTACCACCAGTTGCTACACTGGCTGGTGTCATACTGAGCCACACCACTCACTGTTTGGTAGTATTTCGCAATGAATAATTGGATAAGGAGTATGTTGAGCGTGGAAGGATTAAGTATACTGAGGAACGTTGAGGATGTGGCGCTAAATATAGTAGAGGTTTGTGGGGTTGAGCAGGCGCGTCCTCTTGTTACAACTCCCTCAAATTTCCTACATACTTTCCCCGCCCGAGTGCTGCCCCCCCCCCCTCCCCCCCACGTGGGAGGGAGGGAGGCAGGTGGGGTCAATGGTGTGACCTATTACATGCGCTAGGTTTACGGGTTATTACCAAGCTATTTATACAACTGTTTAGTTTAACAACAAAAAAATACAATTAGGCGTCGAGATTTTGGCAAAATTGGGTAAATTTAGATTTAAGACAATGCACTTTGAAGGCTAATCAGCAAGCTACCTTATGGTTACCTTGCATTGATTTCGGGGTTCAATGTCCCCGCGGCCCGGTCCCTGACGGCCTGCAAACTAATTGTACTTTCTGAAAAAATTGTAAAAAATTACACAACTGAACATTGGTGATTTAAACATGTACAAACAGGTAAGAGGTATAGGAGCAACAACGACATTTCACCCTATTGGACATTGGTAAGTACAAGGGAATTATCAGGGGCAAGCGCCAAGCCATTACGACTATAAAGCACTTGGAAGGGGTTAGGATAAGGGTTTGGGATAAGACGGAGGGAAGGAATGGTGCCCAATCACATGGACGGTCGGGGATTGAACGCAGACTTGCATGAAGCGAGACCGTCACTCTACCGTCCAGCCCAAGTGGTTGAGCTGGGCACTGGTAAGGTTACAGCACAAACTACCATTACCATCCAATAAGACCACGCGACCTTTTAAATAGTGGCAGGAGGCAGTGGCTGGCACTGTGTCACAGCGCCGCCTCGCGGGTAATGTTAGCACAAGACACATTAGGCTGCATAACCTCTCATAACGTGTAACGCTATTTTATATACAAAAAATAATTAGAATATTGTACAAACTTTTATGAATAAATTTTAATTTGTAGTAGAGACGTGACAGGTTTAGGAGAGAGGGGGGCAGGAATGGTGGGTAAAGAGGTAAAGACGGTAGACTGGAAAAGTTAGAGGGGGGGGGGGGTGTTGTGTGGCCCATTAAAAGATGCGTCAACTTGGTGTAGTAACCTTGGCCAGGCCACCGAGGAGTGGTGGTGGCCGCATAACTTTGGTCATCTTGCCACTGGCCAAGCCACTGTGGGGAGAGGGGGGGGGGGTAAACATTAACAATGCTAACCTACTTAGAGTTGATTCACAGGATTAACATCTCTGCGGCCCGGTCTCTGATCAGGCCTACTGATTGGTGGTTTAGCCAACTAGGCTGTTGGACTTGGCTGCTCCGCAGCCTGACGTGTTAATCACAGCCTAGTTGATTAGGTATAGTTTAGAGGTCTTTAAAAAGAGTAAGAACGTAAGAACAAAGGCAACTGCAGAAGGCCTATTGGCCCATACGAGGCAGCTCCTATCTATAACCATCAAGAGTAGTCTTGACACTCTGCCTTAATGATGACAGAGTTCACTCTGGAACAGTGAGAGGCTTAAAGACAATATTTGGGGTATATCGTGCAGCAAGTGTTACCAACACACTAACATGCATCTTGTATGTTAAATACTGCCAACCTCGCCAAATATAATATTCCTATTTTTGTATATATCGGTATCCCAGTATGTGTAGGCTGCCACCCAGCCTCGTACACTCCTCGCCAGGTGTAATAACTCGCCGCCACTTGGCGCAGCTACACTTGTGTACAGGGCAAGTGGTCACTTTGTCTACATTAACGCCTCTATTCAGTCCTATGTGAATTAGTGCTAATGACTTGGACAACTACATAATAGGAAATTTAAACTTGATTGCTGCACAGAGAAAGTGTTTTAGAATTATTGTAAGAGTGATCACAAGTGGAGCCCGGCCTGGGAGAACAACTCTAGAAACCCTCTACAGGTATGGGCCAGACAAATTTGCCAGCATGCTGAGACACGCCAGCTCAAGTTGCATGCGACAGGCACTCTGCCTCGCCAACCTCTCGCTATAAACACAAGAATTGTCTGTAAATAAATCACAACAAATAAAGGGCAGGAGGGAATGCATCATCGGGCGATACAGTAATGTCCAGAATTGGACTTTGATATCGTGGCCGATGACGAGTACCTGCAGGTGACCAATATCTCAACCCTGAGCAGTCTAGATGGAGGCCTAAACGTTTTGACCAAATGGCGTTATGGTGGTTTTTAGCTTTAAATTTACTGACAAATGTAAAGATATGGTGAGACTGGAGTAGTGTAGCCCAGTGGACCGGACTACCGTCACCATGTACAAGTAGTGTTGACGTTATGTACAGCTGGGCCGCGATAGTGTAGTTAGGCTGCTGGGCCCACAGTGTCTAGCCAGACAACGCAGTTTAGTTTTTACATAGTGGCGTGTCCAGAGGACGGACCCGTGTGTGAGAATCATCGTGTCAAAGTGTAATATTAGGACTATTGTTGCTTTACCCTGGCTGTAGTCCTTATTAAGCGTGGTAATAATTAAAAAGCGGATATTAAAAGCAGACGGTGGTTAAAAACGTTTTTACCACCTTGCTGTTGATCAGGGGTTAACCCCCACTACCCTGAGGATAGGTGGGGGGGGGGAGGGGGCGGGGACCGAGGCTACTCTGCTATTGGTCGGAACCTTGTGTGGGGAAAGGGGTATACGTTTGGTAGTGATGGTGGTTACAGGTGTGGGAATGTGGCTCCTCTTTTTTTGTTGTTGGTAGTTAATGGGAGGGGGGGGCAGGAGGGAGTAGCAGTGGTGGCTCTCCCTCAGTGTGGCGATGGTAGTGGTGATGGAGGAGCTAGCGGAAGTGCTTGCTTGGAAGTGTAAGTACTGCCATGGTGTGTGTTATACATAATAGTGCACCCTATACCCATCCAGTCCGCGCGTGCCTCTAACCTCGTCCACTACTAATAGAATTCGCACAGCTAAGCAAGTTAGTGATGATGGTGGTAGTTATAGTGGTGGCGGCGGCGCTGTGATGGCGGCGGAGGCGCGTCCCGGATATGTCTCGACACAAGGTGAAAGTCTTAGCCGAGCCCACACCTGGCTACCCACCACACCCATCCCTTACACCTGACTGCCCACTACACACATACACTTCAACGCTTGCACATACATTCACGCGCTCAGATAAATGATTTAGTTCAGTCCCCAAAAAGTGTAAGATAATGACGAGACTGGGAATACTGAGGGAATGGACACCATAAGGAGGGAGGCAAGTACAAGAATGTGATAAAGAAAGTGCCAGAGTTGCACCTAGGGCGTGCGTCCACAAAATAACATTAGCAATACTCTATGGGGGAAACTGACGAACATAAAGCGAAATTTAAATCATTGTGCGAGGTAAAAATCAAACCTATCCCAAATCCTTATCCCTTCCCAGTGTCATGTAATCTTAATGGTTTTGCCCCTTTCTCCTGATAGTTTCCTACCCTTTGCTCATAAAATTCACAATTCGTGAAGCAAAAAGACTTAGACATGGGTACGACGACACCTTGAGGGGACTCGTTCTCGCAAGTTAAGGGAAAACTGGTGGGTGGGGGGGGGATATGATGACCACGCAGGCTACTGAGGGCCACTAACCAGTGTATAATGACAGCCTTTTTGAACTGAGAAACTATGACCGAGACGTAAGTGGGAATATGGAAATAAATAAATAAGAGGAAATAGTGGGGTAGCCTGGATGAGGGGTGAAGGACTGCCACCAGCAGCGGGCTGCCAGCCACGCGCCCTCCGCTCTTAGTAGTCCTCGTGACCGTCTTGTCAAGTGCCGGATTTTAATTGGAGCTTTTTGAGCTCGACGAGAACTTTGGTTGCCAGTTCAGTCAGTGAGGTTGAGAAGCTCGTGGAGGGTCCCGAGGAGAGGGAGAGTCTCGCCACAAGAGGAAACTGGAGGCAAGAAGGACAAGTACAAATACTATGATGATGATTGTGAGGGAACCTGTGGTGCATACTGATCTTTGTGGGGTTATGGGGTGAGTGTATTGAGGGAGTGGACAGGCAGCCACAAATGTGCAGTGTACGAGAACTGAAGAGCAAGACAACAACATTTGTTGTGGATTTTCAAATAAAGAGTGCCGAACCAACCAGGTTGTGGATATGTGGGCCTGTGGACCTCTACAAGAAACCTGCTGTTGGACCAAGATCTCACAACTTGAGCCTAGCCTCGGGCCGGGCTTGGAGTAGAGGAAATAGCTAAATTCCCCCCCCCCCATAAAGCCAGTATCAAGGAGGTATATAGAGATGTGTCAAGGAGAGTGAGAAGCAGAGGTCATGTTAGTAACGTGGTTGGAGACGGAAACGATTAGTGACCGGGGAAGTGTAGAAGAGCCTTTGCTAATCACATTTAGGAGAACAGTCGACTTGGAACAAAGGGAAGGAGTCCTAACGTAAGGTAACGACATTGTGCCTAGAAGGGGGAGCTGACAATTGAATGTTTCCATATCCAATGGTATCAAATGCATGCAAGACAAAAGTTGCAGTATGTCAACTCTACAAGAATGACAACTTGTAGAGTTGTCATATACTTGGTGTGGCATCTCCTGTGGGAAGCTTGGTTGAAGCAATGGTGGCGGGTGGCATTCCCGCACGTCTTGATTGGTTGAATTTCCGGAAGGGTTGAGCCAAGGGCTACAACATACACGAGGGCCGAAGATTTGTCATCTTCTCCAGAATTGACGGTGGAAGGAATTTACATTAAATTCCTGGCAGTATGAGGGTCCTGCCTGGGCCTCGTGACTTGCTATAAAGCTGGAATTGTGTCGTGTTGAAGTGTATTAAGGCGTGGTTCTTCAGGCCGCCTCCCGCCCTCTATGGTGGTCACGTCACAAAAATGGTGTAGTATTTAAGAACATAAGTGTAAACCATATTTTGACGTTGGGTATGTTTACGTCAACATACAAAGTGTTAGTGGACAGGTTGTGTTGGTAATGGTGGTTGGTTATAGACTGGTCCAGTGTAGCCTAGTAGACTGATTGATAGATTGATAAAGATTAAGCCACCCAAGAGGTGGCACGGGCATGAATAACCCGTAAATAGTAGACTGGACTTCATCCCATGTATAAGTGTTGACGTTTTCTATGCATTGGCCTATCGACTTACCACGTAGTTACCTAGTTGGGGTAAGTACGTGGCGCGTCCATAGGCCGAAGCATAGAAAGAACTATGTGACGCCACCACGTGACAGCCCGTGGCGTCGCTACACAGTTTAAAGGGAAGGTTACACGGGTGTGCAGGGCTAACCCTAGACAAACTGCCGTGTTCGCACCAGCACTACTGCTGCAATTTCATATTCTTATCTTGGAAGTAGTCCCGATATCTTCATCGTTGGGAATCGGGATCTGTGAAGAAATTGAAGTTTCTCTCGCGGAGTTATGGCCCCTACAAAATAAACTTTATAATTTATACCTAGGTCATGTTCCTGTAGGATAAGGTGTTAGTGACAGGTAGCTTGGAGCGCTGATGTAACGGTGTCAAATATGTAGCTTAATATATGAATCATAATCTATACCTATAGTTATTTCCTTTGTGCGGTTAGGAACCCGCACCAGTGACTGGTGGCGGCGTTAGGAACCCACGTGTGGACGCCTGGGGCACCACTATATACGCACCTGTGGACGCCTGGGGCACCACTATATACGCACCTGTGGACGCCTGGGGCACCACTATATACGCACCTGTGGACGCCAGGGGCACCACTATATACGCACCTGTGGACGCCAGGGGCACCACTATATACGCACCTGTGGACGCCTGGGGCACCACTATATACGCACCTGTGGACGCCTGGGGCACCACTATATACGCACTTGTGGACGCCTGGGGCACCACTATATACGCACCTGTGGACGCCTGGGGCACCACTAATATACCCACGTGTGGACGCCTGGGGCACCACTATATACCCACGTGTGGACGCCTGGGGCACCACTAATATACCCACGTGTGGACGCCTGGGGCACCACTAATATACCCACGTGTGGACGCCTGGGGCACCACTAATATACCCACGTGTGGACGCCTGGGGCACCACTATATACGCACCTGTGGACGCCTGGGGCACCACTATATACGCACCTGTGGACGCCTGGGGCACCACTATATACGCACCTGTGGACGCCTGGGGCACCACTAATATACCCACGTGTGGACGCCTGGGGCACCACTATATACGCACCTGTGGACGCCTGGGGCACCACTATATACGCACCTGTGGACGCCTGGGGCACCACTATATACGCACCTGTGGACGCCTGGGGCACCACTATATACGCACCTGTGGACGCCAGGGGCACCACTATATACGCACGTGTGGACGCCTGGGGCACCACTATATACGCACCTGTGGACGCCAGGAGCACCACTATATACGCACCTGTGGACGCCTGGGGCACCACTAATATACGCACCTGTGGACGCCTGGGGCACCACTAATATACGCACCTGTGGACGCCTGGGGCACCACTAATATACGCACCTGTGGACGCCTGGGGCACCACTATATACGCACCTGTGGACGCCTGGGGCACCACTATATACGCACCTGTGGACGCCTGGGGCACCACTATATACGCACCTGTGGACGCCTGGGGCACCACTATATACGCACCTGTGGACGCCAGGGGCACCACTATATACGTACGTGTGGACGCCAGGGGCACCACTAATATACGCACGTGTTGACGCCTGGGGCACCACTAATATACGCACGTGTTGACGCCTGGGGCACCACTAATATACGCACCTGTGGACGCCTGGGGCACCACTAATATACGCACCTGTGGACGCCTGGGGCACCACTAATATACGCACCTGTGGACGCCTGGGGCACCACTATATACGCACCTGTGGACGCCTGGGGCACCACTATATACGCACCTGTGGACGCCTGGGGCACCACTAATATACGCACGTGTGGACGCCTGGGGCACCACTAATATACGCACGTGTGGACGCCTGGGGCACCACTAATATACGCACGTGTGGACGCCCGGGGCACCACTAATATACGCACGTGTGGACGCCTGGGGCACCACTAATATACGCACGTGTGGACGCCTGGGGCACCACTAATATACGCACGTGTGGACGCCTGGGGCACCACTAATATACGCACGTGTGGACGCCTGGGGCACCACTAATATACGCACGTGTGGACGCCTGGGGCACCACTAATATACGCACGTGTGGACGCCTGGGGCACCACTATATACGCACGTGTCACCATGTGCATCTCGGCACCTCCCTGATGATCAGGGAACTATCATTTTTACAAGCTAGAGTTTCTCTGGTGTTATCAGCTTTCTCTGTTGCTCCACACGTTTGTTCTATTGTGTTGCGGTTACTGTGCGTGTCAGTGTGGCTGATAATGGCGGCCTTGAGGTGGTAACTAGTGGCAGCCCGCTGCTGGGGGCTCGACTCCCAGCATCATCTACACTACTGAGACCATTTAGTTGTCCAGGCTTCACGAGGCGCCAGTCTTTCGCACTTTACAGTTTACTCTGGGAAAGTACCTCTGGGCCCAGACTCCGCCTGCTGACCAAACTGTTAATTTTGGCATCTAAATTCCTGGCCGTATGTATGTACTCACCTAGTTGTGCTTGCGGGGGTTGAGCTCTGGCTCTTTGTTCCCGCCTCTCGACTGTCAATCAACTGATGTACAGGTGCCTGAGCCTACTGGACTCTATCATATCTACATTTGAAACTGTGTATGGAGTCAGCCTCCACCACATCACTGCCTAATGCATTCCACCTGTTTACTACTGACACTCAAAAAAATCTTTTTAACGTCCCTGTGGCTCATTTGAGTACTCGGTTTCCACCTGTCTCCTTGTTCACGTATCACCCGTGCTAAACAGTTATCTACCCTCTCAATTCCTCCGAGAATTTTATAGGTAGTGATCATGTCTCCTCTAACTCTTTTCTTCCAATGTCGTGAAGTTCAGGTCGAGTAATCCTTCCTCGTAGTTATACCCCTCAGCTCGGGGACTCATCCTGTCATCCTAACAGACCCAAAAGTGATTCCATGCACCCGCCTAACCCTCTGTGTATGAATGAAAAAAAGATTTACACACGACTCGACGCTCGAACACTTCCGAAACAAGTGCTTCACTGGCGAATTTTGTTCGAACCACAACGCTAAATGCTTCACCCCCGTACTACAAATACAAATAATCGACAACAGAACCTAAACATCTAACTTTTGCCTATATATACACAATATGCTAATATATTATAATAATTTATATTTGAGAAAATTCCCGTTTTGAATGAACGGCATTTAAAAATATCTGAATGCGTGTGTGAGATGGACCGCTGGATGTAATGGACTTGTCGAGGACGGGCTGCGGGGAGTGACTGGCCTCGTGGCACACACCTCAACCTTTACTAACTTCGTTTCGTGTTTGACTTGATGTGGACTCTAGGCTGGAGCTGCATATTCCCGCATTGGTCTGACATATGAGGTATACAAGATGCTGAATGATTCCTTAGTTTCTGAAGGCAGTGCTCATGTTCGCCAACCTTGCATACGCCGCTGATGTTATCCTTTTGATGTTGGCTTCGGGGAACAGATCTGGTGTGATATTAACCCCCAGATCTCTGTTCCTGACTTCTGAAGGATTTCCTCTCCCAGCTGGTACCTTGTTTGGCCTCGTATAAATGCATACATGTATGTATATGCATGTATGTATTTACTTTTTGTGCCTTTAGAATAGCTATTTGTTCTTGGACCCCGCTTTTCTAACCTTTTTTTTCCTGTACTCCGTATGTCTTCGTGTCTTGTCGGCCCGTCCGCGCGCGCGCACAATCCCCAGGAAGCAGCTGTCTAACTCCCAGATTTACCGCCAGGTGAAACTGAAACTGTCTGTTTATCTCGGCTGAGAATCAAACTCTTGGCCCTTAGGACTACGACCCCCGAGCGCTGCCCACTCGGCTCCGATGCCTTGTGTGCTTACCTATTCTTACTCTATTTGTGCCCGCAGGATCGAGAGTTGGCTCTTGGATCCCGCCTTTCTAGGCCCCGGCCGATTTAAAGTATTGACTTACCCTTCTGCATCATACCTAGTTTTAAAGCTATGAATAGTTTGCTTCCACAATGTGCTCCTATAGTTCATAACATTTCCCCACTAATATCACGCCAAAAGAAAATTTTCTATTATCTACATGACTAAGTTTCCAGCTTCCACCCATGTTTCCTTGTTCTGTTGGTATTCCATGTGAACATTTAGTCTATTTCCACTGTCAATCCCCTAATTATTTTGTATGCTGCTATCATATCTCCCCGTTCCCTCCTTGTTTCTAACGTCGTCTGGTTCAGTTCCTTCGGTCGCTCTTTTCCCATCCCATGCAACCCTAGGACTAGCCTCGTCGCAAATGTTTTAACCTTTATCAGTTTCCTAATGTGTGTCTTTAGGTGGGAGACTCAAAGACTGGTCTCACGTAGACAGTGTAAAGCGCTCTGAATGCCTCTTTACTTAGGATTCTGAATGACGTTCTAACTTTGCTAGTGTAGAGTACGCTGCTGTCGTTATCAGATTTGTGTGTGTCTCAGAGTTAGATTTGGCGTTACGTCCACTCCCAGGTCTCGAATCGTCACAGGAAGGTAGTTTCCCTGCATTGTGTAGGGGACACTATGGTCTCCTGTCATCTAGTCCAATATCCATAACTTGACACTTCCTTGTGTTGACCTTCAGTAGCCATTTCTCTGCACCATCTCTGCAGTTTAAGTTCTCTTAGAGTATCCTATCTTGAGGTTATCTTCATGATTTCGGTTTTTTTTAGTGTCCCCGCGGCCCGGTCCTCGACCAGGCCTCCCCCCCCAGGAAGCAGCCCGTGACAGCTGACTAACACCCAGGTACCTATTTTACTGCTAGGTAATAGGGGCATAAGGTGAAAGAAACTCTGCCCATTGTTTCTCGCCGGCGCCTGGGATCGAACCCAGGACCACAGGATCACAAGTCCAGCGTGCTGTCCGCTCGGCCGACCGGCTGGTTATTAGGTTATTCCATCTCGTGCGATTCCAGGGCCCCAGGATTGAGGCTAACTCAGAATAGTTATCCTATTGTAGGAATAGTCCTACAATCCTCATTTGTCACAGCTCGTCTCTTTTAATTTTGCGTCATCCGCGAACTTCAACACACATTACTCGACTCGTGTAGACATGTCGTTCTATACATGACTGGTGTAGACAATTTCTATATTAGAAATAGAACAGGTCCCAGCACCGATCCTTGAGGTACTCCACTCGTTACGGTTCGCCAGTCCGACTTCTCGCCCTCCCCCCCCCCCCACCTGACTTTCTCTGGCTCCTGCCTGTTAAGTAAGCTCTTACCCAAGCTAGAGGTTTCCCCGCTTACTCCCGCCTGCCTCTCTAGTTTGAATAGCAGTCTCCTGTGCGGTACTGTGTCAGTTTTTGACAGTTCAGAAATATGCAGCCTGCCCATGCTTCACTGTCCCGCCTTAGTCTTTGTTACGTTATCATAGACTTCCAGAAGGTTTGTAAGGCATGATTTTCCTTCTCTATTCCCATGTTGGTGTTTGTTTACATGTCTAATGTTCTCTAGGTGTGTAATCAGTCTTAACCTGATTATTCCTTCAAGTACTTTACAAGTATGTAATGTGTGTGTGTGTGTGTGTGTGTGTGTGTGTGTGTGTGTGTGTGTGTTTGACCTAATAGGCCAAGTTGCCCAATATACAGAGGATTCCTGAAATTATTTATTTTTAATGTTTGTCCTTTTGGAAATGATGCTTTCACATTATATTTCAAAAAGAATAAAACTAATAAATGATCAAAAATAACCTAACCTGTCAGTAATCCTTGTTCTTAATTTAATTGAATAATATTAATTGGAATAAACCAAATTGAAAAATATTTCAAAATAATAATAATAACAATTTTAAAAATAACTCAATCTGTTAAGCAAATCGGGCTTTGCATATTGGGCAAAGTAGTGTGGTTCTGGCTATTAGGGTGTGTGTGTGTGTGTGTGTGTTAGCGTGGTTGTGCTTGTGGGGGTTAAGCTTTGGCTCTTTGGTCCCGTCAACCAACTGGTGTACAGATTCCTGAGCCTACTGGGCTCTTATCATATCTACATTTGGTGGAGGCTGACTCCATGCAGTTTCAAATCACTTCTTGATGCATTCCAGTTATTAACTACTGACACTAACACAATTCCTTCTAACGTCTCTCTGGCTCATTTGGGCACTCAATTTCCACCTGTGTCGTCTCGTGCGTGTGCCCCTTGTGTTAAACTGTGTCTACCCCCTACCATGCCGGCCACTAGTCTGCTGGCAAACATCTCAACCGTCTCCAATTTAATTTTATGCTTGAGATATGGACTCCATGCTGGAGCTGCATACTCCAGGATTGGTCTGACATGTGTGGTATAAAAGGTTCTGAATGATTCCTTACACAAATTTCTAAAGACCGTTCTTATTTTGGCCAACCTGGCATATGCCGCTGATGTTATCCTCTTGATGGTGTGGACTTCAGGGGACAGGTCTGGCGTGATGTCAACCTCCTAAGTCTTTCTCTCCTTCTGATTCTAGATGAATTTAGTCTCTCAAATGATAACTTATATCTGGTCTCCTGCTCCCTACACCTATCTTCATTACATTACATTTGCTCTTGTATTACACTTACATTACACGAAGCGTTAGGGTTAAACTCTAATAACCATTTGTTGGACCATTCCTTCAATTTGTCCAGGTCTTCTTGAAACTTCATGCTGTCCTGTCTTAATCCTTCTCATAATTTTGACATCAGCAGCAACCCTTGAGAGGAATGAGTCTATACCCTCTGGAAGTTCATTTAAGTTTATCAGAAACAAGAGTACAATAGTTTATCAGAGTACAAAAACCCCGTGGGACTCCGCTTGTGACTTCATGCCAATCTGAGCTCTCACCCCTCACAGTAACACTGCTTCCTGTTGGTTAGGTACTCGCTTTTCCACTGGAGCACCCAATCACTTACTCTTGCCCGTTTCTCCATCTTATGCACCAGGCCCTTATGCGGGTATTGTCAATTACCCCATAAGAGTACTGTGTACAGTACACAGTACACAGTACTCAGTACACAGTACTCGGTACACACACGGTACTTGTGTGTAAGTGTAAATCTGTGGCCCAGGCTTGTATTGTGATAACTTGATGTGAAAGGCTGTTGCGTGAAGCAGCCCCACACATCAACTACGGTCTGGTCCGCTGCCACTTACAGCACCACCTTTTCTATCCGTCTCTTGAAAACGTTCACTATTGTTGTGGCAATATTTATTTGAAGGTCCGCCGTCGACCTGTGGTGGTCGTACAGTGTTCTGACCATGGCTATGGCTCCTACTCTTCAGTGGCTCTATTGTGTGTAGTATATAGGTTGCACGCACGCTAAGACATGTACATTTGTTGTTTATTGACTCGACTATCACATTTACAATGTTAAGGATCCAATTGTATTTTAACATACTGTAAAATGATAGATAAGGCTGAATTTGTTGTCGTTTCCAAGACTATTAACTGCTTAATTTTATATAAATTTTATATTGGTAATTAGTCAAAAGATTAAAAGCATCGTGTACTAGAAGCCTAAAAAAGGTGGTTTGATTTAGTATTGTACAAATTTAAAATAAGTTGTATTATTAGGGGGCAGACGTTTGTTGCTTCAGTATAAGACTGGAGAAGTTCTGCGTGAGGCGGCGCGCGTCCCGCCAGACATGTGCAGGAAGCCTCGGCTCTGTGATCCTGGACGTTGTCACCACTTGTGCACCATATTATTGGTGACCCGCGCGGGTGTCTTTACCGCTCTCCCGGTACTGGCCACCACTGTTGGCAACACTGCCACGCGGGGGTACTGTGTTGGATCACTGTGACTTGGATCACACAACTAGGTGAATACAGAGGACTGCTGCTTCAGGCTTCAAGAAGACCTGGACAAACTGAAAGAATGGTCGAACAAATGGTTGTTGAAGCTTAGTGACCCGCTCTAATGTAGCGTTAAGGGCCCGCTCTAATGTAGCGTTAAGGGCCCGCTCTAATGTAGCGTTAAGGGCCCGCTCTAATGTAGCGTTAAGGGCCCGCTCTAATGTAGCGTTAAGGGCCCGCTCTAATGTAGCGTTAAGGGCCCGCTCTAATGTAGCGTTAAGGGCCCGCTCTAATGTAGCGTTAAGGGCCCGCTCTAATGTAGCGTTAAGGGCCCGCTCTAATGTAGCGTTAAGGGCCCGCTCTAATGTAGCGTTAAGGGCCCGCTCTAATGTAGCGTTAAGGGCCCGCTCTAATGTAGCGTTAAGGGCCCGCTCTAATGTAGCGTTAATGGCCCGCTCTAATGTAGCGTTAATGGCCCGCTGGAGCATATTGTTCTGTGGCGGGCGGGAGTGTGGGATGACATGGAGGCGTCCCGCACTCCACCAAGCGTTAAGCCACAGTGTTTATGCGTGTGATGGTGGCTCCTGTAGCACTTTCACTCCGGCCTCTAGATTTCTAAAGTCTTCAGTTGGGTTCAAAGTGTCTTGCTTAATGTATCGTGTAATGTTATTGTTTTGTACAGTGGCAGCTTTGGTATTTTCTTGCATTTCCCCTCGGAAATGTATAACGTTCAGCTTTATATGTTTAAGCTAACGAGTCATCTGTTGTAACCCGTTTTTCTTTTATTCAGTATATATATATCTATTTTTTTAGTTTTAAATGTTTAATGTTAGTTATTACTAATGTTATTCCTGTGAACATGCAAAAAGGCACTTGGTAGTTGTTGTCGCCCCATGTGTATGTCTTACATGCAAGTTTCTTTAACCATTTAATTTGTTTTAGATAAACGTGGTCTATTACTATGACGCTTGTCTTGCAATATCTGCGTATATTTCAACATACACGCTGTTGAAGACGTGTGTGTGTGTGTGTGTGTGTGTGTGTGTGTGTGTGTGTGTGTGTACTCACTTAGTTGTACTCACCTAGTTGTGTTTGCGGGGGTTGAGCTCTGGCTCTTTGGTCCCGCCTCTCAACCGTCAATCAACAGGTGTACAGATTCATGAGCCTATCGGGCTCTGTCATATCTACACTTGAAACTGTGTATGGAGTCAGCCTCCACCACATCACTTCCTAATGCATTCCATTTGTCAACCACTCTGACACTAAAAAAGTTCTTTCTAATATCTCTGTGCCTCATTTGGGCACTCAGTTTCCACCTGTGTCCCCTTGTGCGTGTTCCCCTTGTGTTAAATAGACTGTCTTTATCTACCCTATCAATCCCCTTCAGAATCTTGAATGTGGTGATCATGTCCCCCCTAACTCTTCTGTCTTCCAGCGAAGTGAGGTTTAATTCCCGTAGTCTCTCCTCGTAGCTCATACCTCTCAGCTCGGGTACTAGTCTGGTGGCAAACCTTTGAACCTTTTCCAGTTTAGTCTTATCCTTGACTAGATATGGACTCCATGCTGGGGCTGCATACTCCAGGATTGGCCTGACATATGTGGTATACAAAGTTCTGAATGATTCTTTACACAAGTTTCTGAATGCCGTTCGTATGTTGGCCAGCCTGGCATATGCCGCTGATGTTATCCGCTTGATATGTGCTGCAGGAGACAGGTCTGGCGTGATATCAACCCCCAAGTCTTTTTCCTTCTCTGACTCCTGAAAAATTTCCTCTCCCAGATGATACCTTGTATCTGGCCTCCTGCTCCCTACACCTATCTTCATTACATTACATTTGGTTGGGTTAAACTCTAACAACCATTTGTTCGACCATTCCTTCAGCTTGTCTAGGTCTTCTTGAAGCCTCAAACAGTCCTCTTCTGTTTTAATCCTTCTCATAATTTTAGCATCGTCCGTGTGTGTGTGTGTGTGTGTGTGTGTGTGTGTGTGTGACAACCACCACACATGTTTAAGTGGTTTAAAATAAATTATCGCAGTCAACTCTCGATCAGTTGAACTAGAGTTAGCTTCCAGGGTAGTGTCGATTGAGACTTCTTGCTTGTCAACAACGGCTCGTGCTTGGGTTTATATTGGGTTGAGTTTGTTACTTTAATTAAATCTTGCTTGCTTATCTAAGAATATATGCTTAAGAGTAAATTGGTTTTAGTTTAATTTTGCCATTTAAGCTAAATTTAGAGCAATTTTGCCGTCTTGAGAGGAATGGTGGCAAAGGTGAGGAGGAAGAGGTCGAGGAAGAAGTTAGGTGTATTATCACGTTATTACTCTAGATGGTGGATATCTATGGTTAGCTTGGACTATATCACCTTCTCATTGACTAACTTGCATCATGGAGATACGACCACGGTACATATCATTGTGTTATGTAGCATAGTTGTGGTTATGGGAACCCCGTTAGTTCAAGGACCTTACGACAAGAGAATTCATAAACACACATTCACACTCCCCCCACCACACACTCCACCTGCACCTGGGGGGTCTGGTAGCTGAGTAGACAGCGCACGGGACTTGCCATCCTATGGCCCCGGGTTCGATACCCGGCGCCGGCAGAGACAAATGAGCAGTTTTTTTTTTTCACCCCCAGATGCCCCCTGTTACCCAGCAGTAAATAGGTACCTGGGAGTTAGGCGGCTGTTACAGGCTGCTTCCTGGGGGAGTGTTTACTCACCTATTTGTGCTTGCGGGGGTTGAGCTCTGGCTCTTTGGTCCCGCTTCTCAACCGTGTGGGGTGTGGAAAAAAACGATTAGTAGTTAGTAACAGTTGATGTGGGCCGAAAGAGCAGAGCTCAACCCCCCGCAAGCACAACTAGGTGAGTACACACACAGCTCACTAGCACCGTGAACACCTCGCTCAAGATCCTAATTTTACACAATGCACTATTCACTTAGGTGGAGCTATAGTTCTAAAACTACTAGTCTCTGTAATAGATTGTTTTGTGTTGGGGAAACGATGGTACTGTAGGAAGCAGGTGTCGAGTGATAGTATGTAACGGTGAGTGATCGTTAACCAGAGGTGGGGAGAGGAAGCACCACTCGCTTGGTGCCACAACCCTGGAATGTATCAGAGTTACTAGTTAATAAAAAGTATCTAGAGAAGGTTTGTGACGGCACTGGACATAACTTATTAGGCGGGTTGGTTATGAATGCGGTTAGCGCCTGCATGTCCCTGGTAATTGGACGTCTTATTGACGTTCTTGTAGTAACCTTCAAGTGTGAATGTGTCGGGTAAAGGACGTAATGGCAAGAGTTTTTACACCAGTATTTGTAACCGAAGGTTAATAATAGGCAATACTTTAGTTGTACATTTTTAAATGCTAAAATTTACACATACAAAATGTATAAATATAATGTATATACATATTGCTGTTTAACAATGCTGACAACCGCTTGTTTGAAATAGTGGATGTCGTAATTCACAATGTTTGAAAGCAATATAGACCTCGAGCATTCATAACATAACATAACATAACAGGAAGGTTTCATCATGGCTTCACCCCCCCCCCGACCTTTTGTCCAGTTGACCTTATGACAATTCCCATGCATCTTTATTCAATTATAACAACAATCTAATATTAGCAATCTACGTAACATTAGCAAGAAATGTGTAATTTATGTAAAAGGGAATATTTTAGTTCATTTATTATGCACCCGATACCCATCGTGTGGGCGGTAGTGGACAAGGGTTATGGCACATAATGGGCTCGGGGACTTAACCCCAAAATTCATTTAACTAAGTTGGCAAATAGTTGTAATGTTTTTATTAATGGCTTCCTATTGTCGGAGGACAAGCACCGGCCTTTCCTTGAATGCACCCCACAATTATTACCCATTTCCACAGCACCTATTTACTGCCACGCGGAAAGGGGCGTTGGGTGGGAAAGCCTGCCGAAAAGTGTGATCCGTCCGGGAAGTGAACCCAGGACCCTGGGTTGTGGGCCGGCCGGGATGTACATGAGTGGCGGGCGAGCAGCAAGACCCGAGCTGGCACTATATATCCGGTTTAAACGTGTACTCGTTGGTTAATGTGAAGAGCAGTGGGTGTGCCACATGTAGATGCCCAGGTAGGTATGCAGGTGTGGCAGTTATGGTACTGCTGCCGACTAGGATAATAACAGACTACGTCATACTGTCCTGAGAAGCAAAGGGCAAATACGTACACCAGTCTTGCCCTTGTCCGGTATGTGCATAATGACTAGACGCTTCGTTAGTGGGTGTTGTGGTCACGGGCGGCGCCGGGGACCCACACTCCAGGCCCGGCCAACACTCCCCATGGGGCGGGCACCCATGCACACTACTCTCCACGCTACGATAATGCGTTAAAACTTTACTTTTAGCAGAGTAGTCTTTTGTTTGTGTTAACAGATTAAAGAGAGAGGGGCAAGTGATGGATCACTTTTACTTGCCAGACTGAAGAGCGAGCTATTGTTATTCTAAGGAAGGTGCTAGTCGCAAGTCATTACAAGAATCTGAAAACTTAAGCAAACGCCTCCATAATTGTTGTTGGGTTTAGTGACTGCGAGAATGACGCTTAATTACCAAACTGTAACAAATAACCCGTTGTACCTTGTATATAATGATGGGATTGAAGCACGGACGTCTGGAGTAATGGCACGACTCGGCCTACGACACTCACTGAGGCGTCTCTATTAACCTGGCTCCAAGGTCACCAACACAGTACCAGCACCTCTGGCGGGCCAAAGACAAGGGAAGGGGTGTTTTAATGAAGACAATCTAGGGTGACCAGTGAAAATATCTGGGAACAGTGTGTGCCTCATACAAGGGACTGGGGGGGGGGTATACCTATCGTATATACTGGACTCCTTAATATTATTCTTTTTCTTTTACTTCATTTGCGTAAATTTGGTTCCTATTTGCTGTTCTGGTGGCATACTTTGTCACTTTCTCCCAGTACACCACAGAGACGCTGTTGAGTCAACAGTAAGCGGACCATCACAGGTCGCACTTCCGCCGTAGGGACGAGGTATGTGTGCGGTGTTGCAAGTGATGGCTGCCCTTGCAGGTGGTGCGTGGCAGCCTTGTGTATCTAGGACAAGGTCTCCTGTTTTTGTCCTCTTGAGGCAGCCTGGCCTCCTGCCTGCCTGTCCGTCCTCTTATTACGTTTAAACAATCTTCCCTTCAACACTTTTCAAAGTGGTTGACTTCTTGTAATTCTTGTTTTGTTTCGCCTTTGCATATAATGTGCAGTATTCTGAAGGTTTTGTGTGTTTCCAGTGTTCATTGTAAAGGAGTACACGTGTAATAATAAGAGTACTGTACTCCTTAACAGTCGTAAAGGGTTGAGTTAAAATTGAGAAGTGAACAAACCCCATGGAAGACGATGCACATTCATATTCAAAAAGTACACTATGAAAGCCCAAAACTAGTTACTTTTGCTAAATTCTTGGATAATTAAGTTGTACACTGCCCGTCTTCTTACATATTTATAATTTATTATATTTAACTAGTTATCGTGGATGTGAAAAAGCAGGACAAAGCTTTTTTATATAATTTGCTTAAACATTTAGTGGTCTTAAACTTTAGGAAGCTGTAAGACATTTGCAAAGTCGATATATGAAAGTCTAACACTTTAAAACTGAAATTATCCTGTGCCTCTTCCCCCTCCTACTATACTTTTCTCAATCACAATTGCGTGTTTTCCCATAATTTCTCTTTAACAGCCTGTTGCCCTTTGGCCGAGTGGTTGTGTAATGCTCTCCTAACCCTCCCCCCTCAATTGATTGCATTTACTTTCAAATATATTAAGATGTTTTTACTCATGCTTCACAACAGTAATTATTCCCCCTCCCGTGACTACTTCCCGGGCGAGTCTGTTCCCACCTTGTATGGTAATGGTGCTCAACCTACTAAGACCGCTAGACCCCACATGTGCTGCTGCAGGTAGCGGCTAACCCGGTGTCCATCACCACATGTTTGGTGGGTCATCCCTGCCTTGTACCCCCATTTCTCACGTGCGAGTATACCGGTGCATGCCAAGCTAACCAGTGTATCATTGTTGTAGGCCCCGCAAGAGGCATCTGTCTCCTCGCTGGGCAGATCCCGCACCAATGAAACCACGGTAAGTGTAGCGCAGCCTCATGCCCCGCCCACCTCCCTTCCCCAACCCACTATAGTTAGTCTATTAGATATTGTCTGTTGTAAATAACCCTTCTACGTTTTCTCTCATTGTCCTTTTGATTTTCTTTAAATGAGTCTTTCCTTTAGCACCTGGCTGCTGTATATAGCACACAGCTTTACTGGAACTGGGCTCTTCTTCCTTATCCTTTGATATTTTTCCCCTCCCAATCCTATAGATGAGCTTGCTTATCCGCCGTAGGCTCAACTTGCATAGTTGCTTAACACAGATGAAATTTGATTCTTTAATTTTATCCAGTGATTTGTTAAATATATTGTTTAATGAAAGTGTTAAATTTGAATAATTTACTGCCACAGAACCAAAGTAAAATTTGCATAGCCTATTTTGTTATCCTTGCTGAGCAAGGGTAAAATTAAGCCTAAATAACATAGTCTATCAGTAAAATTAAATTTCTTATTCAGATTATCGAACATGTATTACAAAATATGAATGTAGTGTCTGTGTAGCAAAACAATCTTTGCCAGCTAAGCTTAGTTTAGAATTCTGGCGAAAACGTCATATAGACACCAGCAGCTGTTGGACAATACTTCTATGTAATCTATACAGCTTTTACTCTTGATCGTAATTGTGATAGTTTCCTAGATTTTTCTCCCCTCGAAAATCTAAATTTATTTTATTAATTAATTAAGTTTCGTAAAAAATGCAGTGGATTAGCCCTTGAGGAAAGAGTCAGAACCTTGACCAGTGACCTGACCAGTGACCTGACCAGTGACCTGACCAGTGACCTGACCTGACCTGACCTGACGGAATCAATAATAATTAACCTCAACAAGCATCAATATTGCCGTGTTTTAATGTTCCTAACCACGGGTCACGTGAAGCATCTACCTGACCCCCAGATGGTATGGCATTTTCTTAATCCCAGCCATTTAACCACAGTATTAGTTTACAGATATTATATATATTGCTTCCACCTAATGTAGTGAGCTCCCAGCTTTACACAGCCTGCATTCCTGCTTGGCCTTCCAACTGCTGTAGAAAACTGACTCATAACTAAATGTTGCCAACGGTTTTAACTTTGTACCGAATGAACAAATCCACAAGCGCCGTGATGAGGGTTCGAACCTACGTCCGGGATGATCCCAGACACGCCTGGTGGATTTGTTCATATGATGTATCACGCTATTGTGATTTGTGTTTGGTACCGAAGTTGCGGTATCTAATATTTGCTTGGATTACACACTCTAGATATGTACCGACACCTCAAAGTTTACAGAGGTGTACAAGGTCATAGATGCACAGTATCATGCTTTGTTTCGGGTGTCCGTTGTAAAGGGATAAACGTGTCGTAATGAGTAAGAGTATAAAAGTACTATACATAATCCATAATAGTAAAGTTCAGTATTAAAATTAGGAAGTGATTGAATCCTATGGAAGATTTGGCACGTATTTTAGTGTTTTGTATATGAAACAAAGTCCAAAATCTTGTTTACATATTAGCAACTTTTGTTATATTTAATTAGTTTTAGCGTGATTCGATGAAAAGGCAGGACAAAGCTTTGCTACAAAATTTGTTTAAAAATTGAGTGGTCTTGGACTTTGGGGAACTGTAACAACGAATGAGTCGATACAAGGAAGCCTGTAACACTTAGATCTGAGATTAGCCTCTGCCTTTCCCCTCCCCACTCTCCTGTGTCCATACAATATTGCGTGTATCCCCTTAATTTCTCCATGATAGTGTATCGATGAATGCAGTTATTAAAGATTTTTAGATCAAATTGCATGAAATATTTTCAGCTCTTTTTCATTCGCTCGAGGATATTGGAAGATATTCTTGTCAGGGTTTGCTAGTGGCTAGTACGTATATGTAGACTAGGCTCATCATATGGTTTTTCAAGATTACATGATCTTGATCTATATTGCTATCCCTCCTATAGAATAGGATAGCAGTACACTTCGTGTACCAAAGCTTGCCAGTAAAAAAGAAAAAAAATATTGTCGGATAAAAGCCTCGGGAGAAAAAAAGGGGTTGGGAAAGACCAATAACAAGCCGCTGGCTTCCCGTCTTGCCTAACTTGTAGTGGTTCCGAGGATCGACGTCCCCGCGGCCCGGTTTCTGACCAGGCTTCCTAGTGGTTCGACTGATCTAGTAGCTTAGTAGAGGCCTCAAGATGGATGGTGGCCCTCGGGGTAAATAAATAGTAAACTGCTGAAGTACAGTATATGAAGATTTCCTTGCACACGAGTATATGGGATCATAATTTTGGTAGATAATGCACTCCACCTTCCTGACACTCTTCCTGTACATTATTAGTGGGGTCTTCCCTGATGTTTGGTGTTGTACAGGAAATATTGGTAGACTCCTGTGATGGTATCATGAATTATGTAGTGGCGTTCCTGTTGTTTGACTAATGGTTACCTGTTGGCCTTGAACAAACGTGTGGTGTATGTTGTGGTATAAATGATGTAACATAGGTGGAGCTGTAGTTAGTGGAATAGGTAGCTGGACAAGATGTGGTATAATGGTATGACTGTGGTTGGATGTAGCTGTTGGTGGAAGGTACTGTATAGGTGGTTGTGGTTGTGATATAAATGCCTCTGGTGATGGGAAAACTCTTGGTATAGATGGTGCACGCATGGATTGTCTTCATTCAGTGTTGGAATTTATATTTGAAAATAGAGAATAGTTTATCACGTTTGTTTTTGCATTTGTTGTATTTTCTTTGGTGCATTGCTCATTTATCTTCACGTAACACTTGTTACATTCTATGCTGGGAGACTTTTGCCATTTTTAATATTTTGCAAAATTTGTCCTGTCATAAATTACCTGTTTTGTGGCATTTTGAATATCAATATATATCTTTTGATTCCACATTGCAGTAAAATTTATATATAATTTAATTTTTTTTCAGCTGTATGATAAAATAAAGGAATTACAGCCAGAAGTAATCCAGAAGGTGTTTGCTGTGAAGGGAGACATCACGATGGAGGGCCTCGGCCTCAGTGACGAGGACGAGGCCAGGCTGGTCAACGAGGTGGAGGTCATCTTCCATGCTGCTGCAACTATTAACTTTACGGTCAGTTCATACCTTGTACCCCATTACCCGTTCATGCCTTGTACCCCATTACCCGTTCATGCCTTGTACCCCATTACCCGTTCATGCCTTGTACCCCATTACCCGTTCATGCCTTGTACCCCATTACCCGTTCATGCCTTGTACCCCATTACCAGTTCATACCTTGTACCCCATTACCAGTTCATACCTTGTACCCCATTACCAGTTCATACCTTGTACCCCATTACCAGTTCATACCTTGTACCCCATTACCAGTTCATACCTTGTACCCCATTACCAGTTCATGCCTTGTACCCCATTACCCGTTCATGCCTTGTACCCCATTACCCGTTCATGCCTTGTACCCCATTACCCGTTCATGCCTTGTACCCCATTACCCGTTCATGCCTTGTACCCCATTACCCGTTCATGCCTTGTACCCCATTACCCGTTCATGCCTTGTACCCCATTACCCGTTCATGCCTTGTACCCCATTACCCGTTCATGCCTTGTACCCCATTACCCGTTCATATCTTGTACCATTTTTTAAAATTTTGTTAATTCCACAGGGGAAGAATTTTGTAATGATTAAAATGGCTTGTAAATCAACATACGGTACTCTTGGTACTCTTGTCTAGATTAGTGATTACAGCATTAAATTAATCCATCACTTGGAACTGTTCATTTAAACCTTCATGTGCTGTAAGAGGTTTGATTATTTGGCTTCTGGTACAGTAACTCAAATATCTGTAATCTAGACCAATTCATGTTGGTGTTAAATTTTTATTTTTAACCCGAATACAAATTTGGATTTAATGTTATACTGAATGAGAAATCTGAATAAATTAATTAGTTCTTGACTTCTCAACATCTAAATAAAAATTCAGGCTACTGAGATTTTGTAAAACCCTGAATAAATTTGAATTCTGGACTTTCCTAGTAAAAAAGTGTTAATTTGCATGTCCGGCTCACTCATTACTCACCCATATAATTTAGATCTAGTACACGGTACCAAGTACACGGTACCAAGTACACGGTACCAAGTACACGGTACCAAGTACACGGTATAATGACATAAAAGATCACTAGATTGAGACTGCCCATGTCCTATTAGAAACAGATAATAAACCTGTATAACTATATAACACTATAATCCACAAGTATCTACAATGACTACGGACACTTGTTTCCATTTTCTGATTTATATACGGTACTTGTCAGCCTTGCGCCCTTTCCCCTTGCATTAACAAAATCTACTTTCATAGACTATGACAAGAGTAGTTGACAGTCTTCCATATGCCATAAAGGTTCATCTATTTAGCCTTATCAATTCTTTTTTTGCATACACCCGTCATCTTTGTTTGTTTACCTAGTTAGTTTTAAATATTTCTCACCATCTGTACAGTAAAGTCTTGCATAACACCACCACGTGATGTGATAAACCCCCAAATATTGTAATTATTGCCCTTGTATTGCAAACGTGCTTCTTTCCACAATTATTGGTTTGCTATTTTATCACTTACATAAGCACATGGTACTGTATTGTGCATGTCCTTAGACATTAAAGTTCCTTGATCATTTATCTAAAGCTACATAAATTAAAAGCTTAATTTTTGTGTGGCTAATCACACTTACTAGCCTTCAAATTACCCATGAAAATGAAGTTATTAAAAAATTTAAACCGGTTACATTCTATTTATATAGTTACAATACATAAATGGCTACATAATTACAAAATGTTTCACGAAAGTCTTAAAACTATTAACATTACTATTTATAAATATTCTACAAATTTTCTACACAAGATACATTAGCTACAATTACTTAAACGTAATCTTTAATAATATACGGTACAGTAAACCCAAAATGTTTCCTTACGCATATACAGTAGTGTCTATAATTGCGTTGGTAATCTTAACTCTTTTCATATCTAATTTCACACAACCATTTCGAAATGTCAAAGCACCTGTCAACCATTTAATTTTTTTATTTCAATGGTGTCCAAAATAATAGTGTACCTATACATTATTGAGCAAATTGAAATTGTCCCCCAGGAGCCCATGCGGGTAGCGGTGAACATGAACATGCTGGGGACTAAGCGTGTTGTGAGTCTGGCGACAAAAATGAAGAAATTGGTGGTGAGTAATAGTTTCTCTGTATTTTCCTCTTCTGGTATAGGAATTGTACGAGTCTGATAAATAAAAACATGATGATGAACAGAAAAGATTAGGAACTGAAAGTTACAACATTTTTAGTAAGGTGACAATCCTCCATTTGGGGCCTATATTATGTTTCGCCATGTTTATGTACTTATCAGGTCTGATGGAAATATTTATTTGTAAAAATATACAGTGGTAATGTAAACTAACACAATTGTACAGTAGGTCTATTTTGAACAGCCGCTGTGTGCTTAGCGTTGTCAATTCTTAAGTGGCATCTCTATAACTTCCTTAGTGAATTCATAAGCGAGTCGCCAAACATTACATTCGCCCAAAATGGTAAAAAGTGAAATTCCCATAACCCCCCCCCCCCCCTTGGACTCAAACAATCCATACGACCATTAGGTAGTATGCAGGCGATAAGTCACAATAACGTGGCTAAAGTATGTTGACCAGACCACATATAAGAAGGTGAAGGGACGACGACGTTTCGGTCCGTCCTGGACCATTCTCAAGTCGATTGTCTCGAGTCACAATCGACTTGAGAATGGTCCAGGACGGACCGAAACGTCGTCGTCCCTTCACCTTCTAGTGCGTGGTCTGGTTAACATTAGGTAGTATGGATTGTTAGGCTGATTTATGGTGACACTTGGTTAGATTTTGGTTCTTTACAGTTTAGAATGACGTAGTAATATTGAATGGTCGATGATTGTTTGGAATTTAGTGATTTTTGAAGGGTTTCTTTGAGCAAATACTGCTCTTTGGAAGGGGACAAGACAGTTTAACAAGTTCTGGTCCATAGGCATAAGGCCACTTCAAGCCTGGAGGGAGAGCTCTGCACCAATTGTGAAATGTAACTTGCAAACCCTGTAGGCTACTTAACTTGTTCCTTGCTTGGTTAATCATGTTCTGCCTTATACTTTGTCAAGTGAGCTAAGAAGTCAAATTCCTCCATAGTTCATTATTTCACTTCATCTTTATTTCACTTCATCTTTATTTCAAACTTCATCTGCCACTAAGCAATAAGACAAAGTGGAAGATGGACATGCATTTGGGTCGAAGATATGTTGGGAAGTTTTCATTCCCTGTATGCGTATTTGGAAAGTCGAATCCATTGAAAAAAGAGGTTCTTGAAGCAAATTCCATCCACAACTCTACAGTAACATTTTTAATAATTGTTTTTCTTAGTAGCACGTAAGGTATGCACAGCTAGGAGGCGGGGCATAAAGAGTTAGAACTCGCTTCCCCTGTAATCAGTGATGGGGTAAGCCCTGATTGGTAATCACTGAATATATATAAAATATTGGAATTTTCTACCATTTCATTCCCGACCCTTTACATGCTGCTGCCATTTCCTCGTGTTCAACTATAGGGTCTCAGTAGTACAGTTGGTTCTAGACTCGAAATCGGGAATTCCAGGTTCGAATCTAAGAAGTGACAGAAATGGTTGGTAAAGTTTCTTGTCTAATGTCCGTGTTCACCTAGCAGGAGTTAGTCAGCTTGTTGTGGTGTTGCATCCAATGGTTAGACCTTGAGTTGAACCTCAGTATAAGAACAACGTGTAATATACGCTATAGCTACCTGTCCCCGACACAATGAATTATTATAATTCAAAAGAAGGGGAAAAAAAGTGTTAAAAATATCCCATTTTCTTTCAGTCTCTGGTGCACACTTCAACTGCATACAGCAACTGTCACCTGCCCGAAGTTTATGAGGAGCTGTACCCAGCACCAATTGATCCTGCCCGCCTTATACAACTGACAGAGTGGCTCGATGACAAACTGTTAGAATCGCTGACACCTCATTTAGTGTCTCCACGCCCAAATACCTACACATACACTAAAGCCTTGGCTGAGCATATCCTAGTCAATGATGGTGGAAGATTACCCATTTCCATTATTAGACCCTCTATTGGTAAGTTATGAAATGGTCCCAAAATTACTGTTACAGTACTTTGAAAATGTGTTAAAAATATTAATGTATCTGTACTTTAATCTTTTGTATTTATATTGTCTTTCTTTTCTCAAATTTCAGTATGTGGAGCATGGCGTGAACCTGTTCCTGGTTGGGTCGATAACCTGTTTGCATTTACTGGTTTGCTGGTAGGGATGGGTAAGGGAGTTCTTAGATCCCTGTACATCAAACCAGGAATAACATTAGACTTCATACCCGTTGATGTGCCCATCAACCTGATGATTGTTTCAGCATGGAACACCGCTGTTGGAAAATACAAGTTAGTATATAAATCAGTTTTCCTGTTTCTAGTAACCTTGTTGAATTTCTACTTGCAGAAGGGAAATAGTTAGCTATCATTGCTTAATATTGCTTTAATACATTTGTGAAACTGGAGGCATAATTTATATATATAGTGTTAATTACAGAAGTAGAATATTATAAGTGTTGAAGTTGTTATACTTTTAAATATTATATGATTTACTGGAAAACCTTCTAGTCTATTAAAGATACTTGATTGCCGAGCTGTACTGACTTGGACATTTTGCTCCAGCAGGGATTCTTTTTTTTCCTCTCCCTTCTCTACTGTCATGGCAGAGTCGTATTGGGGGTATAGACAAAAACAGTTCGGCTCAATGAGTACATAGTCCTTACGTAATCTTATCAGTTTGCCTTCCAAAATAAATTTTCCTCAATCGAGAAAGAAATTTTGACTAGACACTCGAAAGCATTTCCTGGAAGAAAGAAACCCAGAATGGCAGAGAGCAAGTAGCTAACTGAAGTGATTTCCGATAGACAAAGATAACAAAAACTAATGCTATGGTCTTGTCCTCAAATAACGAACACCATAGCCTGTACAAAAAAAAAATACAAAATGTGAAGGAAGCAGGTGGGCTACAAAGACACACGGGGAATTAAAAGCAAGAGGGAGAGTGGAGATTTAGGTTGAGGCCCAAAAGGGGTAGCTAAATGACTAGCTCTATCCTGGGAAAACTACCAAATGTTATGACATAAGCAGAACACCCGACATTCTTTGTTACTGAACAACCACTTTGCCAATAAGATTAGGCACATTTTCTTAATTTTTCTTAAGCAAGAAAAGGGAATAGAGGGTAAGTAAATTTGATCATGCCCCACTAAATATTTCTTTAAACAAATATCACTTTACAGTGAATGATCTCTAGTAAAGTATAAAACAAAACATTGATGACTGTGTGACACAGAAATAATGGTTAGTTTGTGAGGATATTTTTGATTTGGATGATGTACTATTAAAGCACTGGAATACATTAACACTTCATCAGAACATTATATAGCTAATGAAATGCAGATGCTGATCTGCAAATGCCACATTAAAAAAAAAAAAAACCCGGCATAATGGTGGATTCATGTTACACACGTTCCTGACGATTCTCTTCCTCTTGTGTTCCTTGTACACGGTTTCTGAATAAAAATTATTATTAAAGAGAATTAAGGATTATATGCCACCTAGAAGGAATCTAGGACCTGATACTACAGGCATAAAGCGGATGAAGAATAACTCTCCTTGAACCAGGTACTTTAATATTCATGGTGTCCATACGTTAACAGGCACAACAATAAATCTTTCCTGCCTGCACCAAAAGGTGAAATTGAGGGCACCTATGACGCTAAGGTGTTGGTTATCCTCTATGGACAAGCTTGATGCAAGATGGAAAGGAGGAAGCATTCTATTAAAGGAAGGCATAGGTGCAAAGGGTATCATCAGTACTGTTGGGTTCGTGCTATACTCAAAATTGGTAATCCTGGGCAGGACAAATCATTGGCATGTTTCCTTTCACCTAATACCTTTGTTCACCTAGTAGTAAATAGGTACCAGAGAGTTGAACTGTCGTGGAACTACGACACTACTGTTGAACTGTTGAACAGTAGAACAGGTTGAACAGGAACTGTTGAACTACTGACCCTCCTGAGGAGGGTCAGTAGTTTGACTTTAATGGGCAGAAGTGCTCAATATTGGCCTAATGAATTTTTTATTTATTTTATATATTTTATTTATAAATGCAAGAGTTCTTACATTCTTGTACAGCCACTAGCATGCATAGGATTTTAGGAAAGTCCTTAATCCTAATATTCGCTGAAATAAGACCCACCAAATCGTTTAACAACCAGGTACCCAATTTATTGTTGGGTAAACGGGCTACAGTTAGGAACAGCCCAGCAAATCCTCCTCGGCCAGGATTTAAACCCAGGCTAAAGTGCTCTCGAAATGCCAGGCGAGTGTCTTACCACTACACCACGGGGACTGCTGTATATAACCCCCCCCTCCCCACCCCCCAATACCTCCCAATAAAACTAATTACCTCAACCCAGAGGTAAGTTTAGTCCAGCCTGGGACCTGTAAAGTCCCCACATTGAACTTTTTATTTTTTTTTTTTATTTTTTTTATTTTAAACAAGATTTTAGCAACAGGATGTTTAAGGAGCATTAAATATTTAAAGTAAATGTAATGGACAAGACTATGAAATCCCTTATCTTGTAATCTTATTACCAGCATTCTGATAAAATGTGATTGATTTGTAGTGTTTTGGAGATAGAGAATCCTATGAATGTATCAAATATGGTCTTTACTCGCTTTACCTAAACATTGTAATATGATTGAAGTAGCAATTTATATTAACTTTTTTCTCAGGCCAAGACCAGTGCCAATCTTCTGCTGTTCTACGGGATCACAAAAGCCCCTAACGAGTGATTCACTAGCAGCACACTTACAGAGGTCGGTACGCTCCTTTCCCTTCAACTCGCCACTGTGGTATCCTGATGGCTCGGCCAAGACCACCAAGTTGATGCATCAGATCCATGTGTATCTAGTGAACATCATCCCAGCACACATTGCCGATACCATAATGTGGGTTCTTGGAAAAAAGCCAATGTAAGTAAATAATTTAATCTTGTTTTACAAGATGTATTTTATTAATCATTCCATAAATGATCAGGTTTATTAGTCATAATTTGTTAAAGAAACTATGTAGTGTGATGGTTTTAAAAGATTGTGCACGAGGGTTTGTAGATAATTTCCGTAAGGATTGTCAAAGGGAAGTGATTGCCATGTGAAGTTTGGTCTGTAGTTTCTGGCTGCATTTTTTATGGTTTTCTTGAAGATATCGGTGATATTACTATATTACCAATCTTGAGTATTTTCCACACTTTTAATCCTTTTCCAGTGATTAAAAAAATAGTTTAGTAGATAGTTGATCAGCCAACACAGCAGGTCCCAGGACTTCTCTTCAGACTGTCTCAGGGCAGGAAACCATTGTTGGACACTTTAAGACATTCTTTCATTACTTAATGCAATAAGGTGTAGGCTCAACACCAGTAATGGCACAAAAGTGAAACTCCCAGGAAAGTAGGTTACAATAATGGGAGGTAATGTGGGCAGTTTATATATTGGTCTCCAGGGTTGGGGTTGTAATTTATTGGAGGGTACAGTAATGCTGTATTACAGCTGGTGCTAGAGAGTATTTTTTTAATTATTTTTTATGGTAATTTTAAACTGCCAGCTTTGTTTTTTTTAAATGAGTAGATTAAGAAACGAGTAAAGAATTTGAATAGTCTACTGTATTGGCCATTTAAGTTTGTGCTACTGTGATTTTATTTGCAAGCGTTATTCTTACTGAATTTGATAGAGTAGTTTATTCATCAATGTTGATGATTAATTATACCGTCTCTAGTGAATTTTATTTTAATTTGGTGGCTTTTATTGGGAGAAAGTGAATTTTGTATACTGTACTGAAAGTTTCTGCCACTTTGTGGTTTGTTTATTTAGTTTGTAAAACCAACATTTGAATGTTAGAAGAATACTAGAATGATTTTATCAATTATGGCTTTAATCTGCTTAATGTATTTCAGTGCTGTGAAACTGTGCAACCGGATGGTAAAGGCAGTCAGTGCTTTGGAGTACTTCATGCTTCGAGATTGGGTCTTCCACAATACGCAGACTCAGTGCCTGTGGGACACACTTTCTCCTGCTGACAAAGAAATATTTCATTTTGATGTAGATGATCTTGACTGGGATGAATATATTGAGACCTATCAAAAAGGCTGTAAGCAGTATATCATGAAAGAGAATCTTGAAGATATACCAAAAGCTAGAAAAGTAATGCACGTTATGCACTTCTTCCACCGCCTTGTACAGTTAGCAATGATGTATGGTGTGTGGTGTGTGTTATCCTCAGACTCTGCCACCAGTTGCTATACTCTCTTCTTCAGTGGTGCCTCAAAGCTGCTTTCACTCTCTCCTATTTTGGCAGCAGCAGAAGAGGTAGACGTTGAAGTTGATGTTTTATAAATTGTAATGAAAGTCACTTGGTTATCTAGGATACATCCGGAGGTTTGGTCAGTGAATGAGTTACATCTCTTCCCTAGGTATGTTTCCTAGACTGGCCCTAGTGATGACATCTAGGTGTGTACAATAATTCCAAGGATATTCCTAAGTCGATTACAGTGACTAATAGACAGCTACCCCTGCACTCGAAGAATAATCTCTAAAGGCTTGCGTAATGAATGAGATAGTCACATCAGAATCCTAAGAATGGAGTTGTGGCCGAGGTGACGTCATCCAAGCGGTAGCTCGCTCAGACACCACACTGACATAAGCATCTACCTCGTGAGCTCTGATCGAGGCACTGAGGAAGGCCTCGCCTTTGTGCCCCAACTAATTGGGCATTTTGCTTGCTAGTGGATCCTCCTTGGCAACTGAACAGATCGTACCTTATGCTTGTCCTTCAAAATACAGCTTTTCAGGGAAAGTTCTTCTACATGCAGAAGACTTCTGTCCATTATTTGTAATGCTATATTAACAAGCATTTGGGAAATTTGTTGCTAATATCTAAGGTAGGACATTTATTAGTGTAAACCATGTAGAGTATGGAGTGGTATTTGGAGGCCACAATTAAGCAACATCTTGTAAACGAATGCTCAAATTACCAGAGTTCTGGTTTATTAGGTATTAGTGATACAAGTAATACCTCGTTTTGTAAATAGTATAAAGCATGTAACAATTTTCTGGCCCAAAAATGTAAATCGTCAGTATTTTATATTATATACTGTAAATGTTTTTAATTACAGCAATGAAGTTGAGTCGTTGTTCATTTGTCAGTAATTAATATAAATAATAATTAACAATACAGTAAATGTAGTACGGTTCTAACTGACTGTAAAGCATGTTTATGTATAATGTTAGGTTAAGGTTGCATTTTACTCATTGTCATGACAATACTTTATCACGTTAAATTTCATTTCTAGAAGAAAAATCAATAAACCTGAGCATGCATGAAACATAAGATTACTTATGTATACCAAATTTTAAGTTCTCAGGTTATTTGATTTTCTGATTGGATAGTGATGGTCTTGGCCATTCTTGTTATGCAGGTCTAGTTGTGGTGGGTCTTGGGTGTTAACTGGGTGGTGATATTTACAGAACCTAATGGCATACAGTAATGGAATGTAATGAATCGTGTCTTGACAGTTCTTGTATAATTTGTGCATGGATGGTTCTCGGTTTGCATTGTGGTAATGTTCCTGTACAATCTGTGTAAAGCAAAGTTCAATGCTTCATAATAATCATGCCTTACAGGCAGCATAAAACTCTCCTTTTCTTGGATCTTTCTTTGCAATCATTCTTAATGTAAAAATCTGAGATGCTGAGTCCCCTCCCTCCCTCCCTTCCTTTCCCAAACACCTGGTTTCCAGTTTTCATAAAGCTCCTAAAAATTGGAAATGTGGAATTTAATAAACCTGTGGGATTATTCCCGCATTCGAATTTTGGATAAAATTTCATGCCCACATATTGCTTACGTAAACAGCTGAATGTATGGCTTGAGATTAAATATCTATTGGAAGCAGCATCCAACTTTTAAAAGCCCCTCCTCCTAATTATTTTATTTGGGTATGTTTATGCATCCCATCATTTGCTCTTGGAGCTGTGAACTGTAATTTCTTTCATCACTTCTGGCTCAAAAGTTCATTAAACTTGTTTGCCACTCATTGCATATTCAGGCTCATTCATGCTTCAAATGTCATATGTTCCCATTATTCTATTGCCCCTTACCTGTTTTCACTTTGTCTATTTGTCTAAATTTCATGTATGGTGTGATTTAATTGTCTTTGCCTGTTTGAATAATTTCTCTTGCCGATGATAACGCAACATAATTTTCATCTTGTGCTTTAGCATGCTGGAGCTTTCTTCTAGGTCTGGTCTAATGTATAGTGTGTGTAGTATTTTGAAGGAGGATTTTTTGCTTTAGTTCTTGAAAGCCTTGTTCTGAATATGCAACTTATGTTATTCTGTTGATATAGGCCTTTGGTTTTAGGTGGGTGCAATAGCTACATCCAGCTCTACCTTTTTTTGATTCCTGCAATGGCTCAAGTTTATGATCTGCATACATTGCCATTTCATTTACTTCAGGAGGCCATTTACAAACATCAGTATTGATTTAATTACCAAACCATGGAGGGACCTTGCTTGCCACTTCCTCTCTCAATAGGACACGTTACCCATTTGATACACTAATGCTGTTCAATCTCTCGTTACTTCATTTTTCTTTTTCTTTTTTTTTAAATTTGTGTAGAAAGTTTGGCAATCTAGGAAGTTTCTTAAATGTAAGCTCATTATTTTGCAGGTATAGGGTAATTTCCAATTTGTTAGCATATTGTGTATATAGTAGAGCATTATGTAGTGCTGTATCTATGCTGCTGCTTCCAATATCCAAAGCAGATTTGATTTTGGCTGACTCCCCTGCTTAAATCCAATTTTTTCAAATACATTTTCAATTACCACCATTGATAATGGTTTCAACACTTGGATCATTGGCAAAATCTCCAGAATCTATCATAAAGTTCTTCAAACATCAAATTGCTTTAGCATATTCCTAATTAACAACGTTGTTTGCTGTTCATTTTCTACTTGTATGGCTGTGTAATAGCAGTAGCTGACCTCTGGCTTTAGCTGCCATCCCTGCAGGCACAGTTTTGAAACATTCATAATTGTATAAAAAATTTTAATCCTAATATTTAACATGGAAGGGGAAGATTTTTTTTTGTTTACCTTATAGAAGGTTTTTTGCATCATACCCCTTGCCAATTTTGATGAGCATGTCTGCCACTGTAAATTCATATTGTATACATATATAAAATGTGTATTTCACTGTTGAAACAGTGTGGTTAGGCCAAAAGCTTGAAGGTTGACTCTGATTCATAGTTGTTTGAAAGTTGTACAATTGTTTCCAGTTGTAAATAGTGTTATATGCTTTAGGAAGTAGTTAACTAGGATTAAATAATAACTTAGATTTGTAAAAATTTGTTTAAGAAATGGACAAAATATCATTGTTAATATTGTTTTACATGAAATACATGTCACTTGACAACTATTTACAGTATTTTGATATCAGTTTATTTATGAAATTAATTTTAGTTAATTTTAGGCAACTGATGTTGGACCAAAGCCATTTGAGAGAACTTGTTGCCTGTATCTTATTCTTTTTTTATTTAAAGCAATGTACAGTGACTGATATATACTTCATTGCCAGTAACTTGTCTTTTAAGCATCTAGTGTAAATAGCACTGAATTGTATATGTTGGCGTCAGCAGTCACGAATATGAGAAATAATATGTATAATATATATTGTTTATATTGAGCTTTTCCTTCATGATAAGTAGCTGTACTACCATGAGGAAGATTGAAGTACTTTGCAATTTTGAAGGCATCGCCAGCAGCTGCTGTTCTCACTTCTTGAGTCTAGGGACAACAGCAACATTGTGATGCTGCAATATTGTCTTGTACTCTTTATTTTAATTTTGGTTATCACTATATATATACTGTATATATAATGAACATCACAATTATCGTATGTTTTAATAATTAAGCTGTAATTTGAATTACCACATGTACAATACTTTTTTCTATTTAATGTTTATTCACTGAATACACTATAAAGAAAAAAAAACTTATGGTACAAGTTTCACTACCTTTTTAGGACATCATTGCTGTCTGCACCTAATCACCAATTCTGCTCTGCAGAATTCTGGCACTCGTTATATAACCAACTAAACATTTCCGATAACTTCACTAACTGAATACACAAATGATGACTACAAAAGAACGTTGCTCTTAACATAACTGGTAAAAAAAAAATTGATTTTTTTTTTAAAACAAGACTTAGTTTTCTATTTTAATGGTTTGAAGATTAAGTCTTCTCAAATTTATTTTTGTATCCAGCAACCAATACAAAGGCATGGAGAGGGGATGTATGTATTCCTGAAAGGAACATCTGGCACCAGTAACAATTACTAAAGATGGAAGGGTTTGACTATCAAAAATTACCTTGACTACTGTATTTTAAGGGGATGACGACAACCACTGAAAATGTATAAAGTTCTGTCACCCTTCTCAACATGGGTTGGAAGGATTGTGTCAAGGCTAGCATTTGGCAAGATGGTCTTTGAAACCTGAACTGGAGCATCACCAATGAGAGGGGGGGGGGAACAGCTAAGCAGGCAGTCACCTTAAAGGGAACCTTAATGATTCATGTGCCAATCTGGATGGGAATAAACTGAACATGTACAGAGTCTATAAGGTCAGCTATGCATGTGCAAATCATCAGGGCAGATGCCATCAGGTGATATTAATACTGTATTTGAGAGACAATGGGTCCAAGCAGGTCATGGACTGTAGCAGCCATGATGGGAAATGTGTGCGCACTATGACAAGGGCATCACCTCGAAGTCTGTCACTCCAGGTGACGTGGTAGTCACCAGTGGGGACTTGCTCAACCTTGCCAAGGGGAAGGGAGATGATCTGATGGGTTAGACAAAGCTTGGTTTGGCCCCACCACAGCTGGAGGTAAGGAACCTGATCTTCCAATACAGTTGGTCCAAGTCAGGTGGGGGGCCTGGTCACCCACCTATTCTATGAGTCTGAGGAGTCGAATGCAGTCAGTCAAAGCTATTACACAAACAGGCAGAACCAATTTGTTTCCCCTAAACTCCAGGACTAGTTAAATCTGTAATCATGAGGTTAAGTAATCATTGAGCATGCTTAGTGCCAATATGGATGGGCTAAAGCCTAATTTTTTCATTTGACTAGTTGCATAATAGTATGGACTTTTTTTTTTTTTTGTTTCCTGCCAATGTTTTTAGTATCACTTTCAAACTGGAATACCAGTACTGTACTAAGCTATTGATTATAATGATTCACTGCATCAAGATGAAGCTGCTCTGGCATATATTTGTTTTTCATTTAACGTCTACATTTATGGTAGCCTGGGTTTACCTAGTGTTGGAAAGGAGAACTAATATGTCTGTTCCAGGCCTCGTGACCACACGAGCTATACCCTTAGTCAAGATTACAGTACTAATAAAAATTTCACAGCTTCTCTGGCATTTTTCCCTTAACTGGCCAATTTCTGCGTTTATGGTAGCCAGGGTTTACCCACAGTGTTTCAGAAAACACGTGAAACATTAGTCCAGCCTGAGTTGTCAATTCTGAACCTCTGTAGTTTGGTTCCCAGTACGCAAGGTGGAAGCCTCGTGCCTGGAGACCTCGTAGTATCCTGCGAAAGGCATTTAAGATTACATAAAAATTTTAACCAGAAAGTGCTTTGTTATCTACATACAGTATCTGTTGACTAATTGCAATATATTTGCTTTCCACTTAAACTATGCACACTGGATTTAATTTCATCATCTTTATTTAAACCCTCAAATGTACATTATAATTCTTTACTTACTGCCTTGGGAGATCTTAATAAGCCTGAAAAAAGTCATCCAAACCCCGATAGTGGGAAACCATAATTAAGGATTAAAACATAGTAGTAATCACCAACCTGAGATACTTGGCAGCACTGGCTAGTAGAGAGTGGTGATCCTGGGAGCTCGCCTTCCCCTGGCGCAGGTCCTCTAGATGTACCTCAATGGACAGCTGTTGTGTACCTTCAAGTATGTCTGTCTGTAATGGAAAGGTGCCAGTGAGAAGTGCTCTTTAAGAGCTCTTTCTTATAGTGTAATATTAACACACACACACACACACACACACACACACACACACACACACACACACACACACACACACACACACACACACACACACACACACACACACACACAGACATGCTACTAAGTGGCTCCCAGAACTGAAGGGCAAGAGCTACGAGGAGAGGTTAGAAGCATTAAATATGCCAAAACTAGAAGACAGAAGAAAAAGAGGTGATATGATCACTACATACAAAATAGTAACAGGAATTGACAAAATCGACAGGGAAGACTTCCTGAGACCTGGAACTTCAAGAACAAGAGGTTCTTGAAGTTCTAGATTTAAACTAGCTAAACACAGATGCCGAAGAAATATAAGAAAATTCACCTTCGCAAATAGAGTGGTAGACGGTTGGAACAAGTTAAGTGAGAAGGTGGTGGAGGCCAAGACCGTCAGTAATTTCAAAGCGTTATATGACAAAGAGTGCTGGGAAGACGGGACACCACGAGCGTAGCTCTCATCCTGTAACTACACTTAGGTAATTACACTTAGGTAATTACACACACACACACACACACACACACACACACACACACACACACACAGCCACACAGGTAGGGGAACAGCCTACCTGTAACGATTCGAGAAAGAGACCTGGGAGTGAATGTGACACCTAATCTAACTCCTGAGGCACATATAAATAGGATAACGACAGCAGCGTACTCTACACTGGCGAAAATTAGAACTTCATTCAGAAACCTAAATGAGGAGGCTTTTAGGGCGCTTTACACTGCCTACGTGAGACCCGTCTTAGAGTATGCCGCGCCATCATGGAGCCCCCACCTGAAGAAACACATAAAGAAACTGGAGAAGGTTCAGAGGTTTGCGACGAGGCTTGTCCCAGAGTTACGAGGGATGGGATATGAAGAGCGGCTGAAGGAACTGAACCTTACGACACTAGAGAAAAGAAGGGAGAGAGGAGATATGATAGGGACATATAAAATACTCAGGGGAATTGACAAAGTGGAAATAGATGAAATGTTCACACGCAATAATAACAGAACGAGGGGACATGGGTGGAAACTGGAAACTCAGATGAGTCACAGAGATGTTAGGAAGTTTTCTTTTAGCGTGAGAGTAGTGGAAAAGTGGAATGCACTTGGGGAACAGGTTGTGGAAGCAAATACTATTCATACTTTTAAAACTAGGTATGATAGGGAAATGGGACAGGAGTCATTGCTGTAAACAACCGATAGCTGGAAAGGCGGGATCCAAGAGTCAATGCTCGATCCTGCAAGCACAAATAGGTGAGTACAAATAGGTGAGTACACACACACACACACACACACACACACACACACACACACACACACACACACACACACACACACACACACACACACACACACACACCCCCACCCCATGGCGGGGAGGAGATATGGGGAGCGAAGCTGGTAGACGTTATTGACAGGAATTTCCTAACACAGCATGTGAAGGAAGATACTAGGGAAAGATGAGGGGATACGCCCAGCCTATTAGATCTCATTTTCAACCAGAATGTAGAAGACATCGAGCAGTTGGAACATGAAATACCACTAGGAGCCAGTGATCATTGTGTCCTAGTCTTTGACTACATGATGTAGCTTAAAATTGTGACCAAAGGACAAGAGGTCCGGGAAAGGAGACTTGATTACAGAAAAGGGGACTACAGAAGGATAAGGGACTACCTGGGAGAAGTGCAGTGGGAGGAAGAACTTAGAGGAAAAACAGTGCAAGGTATGATGAACCAAGTCATATTGAAATGCAAGGAGGCTGAAGAGAGATTTATTCCAACAATAAAGGAAAAAGCAGGAGGGAATATAATAACCCATGGTTTAATAGACAGTGTCAGGAAGCAAAGGTGAGAAGCAGGAGGGAGTGGAGGAAGTACAGAAGACAAAGGACAGAGGACAACAGGATTAGATGTAACAGAGCTAGGAATGATTACATTAACATAAGACGAGTGTCGGAAAGAAATTATGAGAATGATATTGCAGTCAAAGCGAAAAAGCAACCTAAATTACTACATAGCCATATAAGAAGGAAGATGTCGGTAAATGACCAAGTGACAAGACTGAGGAAAACAGAAGGGGCATATACAGAAAGAGACAAGGAAATCTGCGAGGTACTGAATGCAAATTTCCATGGAGTGTTCACAACCGAGCCTGAGCAGCTCCCATTGTTAGAAGCGATTACCCTAGATGAAAGACTATCAGATATAGAGGTGACAGCAGAGGAGGTAATGAAACAGTTGACAACATTGGATGCAAATAAAGCTGTTGGACCAGACAAAGTATCACCGTGGATACTTAAAGAGGCAGCGCAGGCTCTCAGCGTACCTCTGGCATTGATCTTTAATGAGTCACTTATGTCGGGAGAATTGCCCAGTTGCTGGAAGGAGGCAAATGTCGTACCGATTTTCAAGAAAGGTGATAGGGAGGAGGCACTTAACTACAGACCCGTATCACTGACAAGCATCCCCTGCAAAATACTTGAAAGAATAATTAGGCTAAGACTTGTTGAGCACCTGGAGAGCATTGGGTTTGTAAACAAGCACCAACATGGGTTCTGGACAGGGAAATCATGCCTAACAAACCTTTTAGAATTCTCTGATAAAGTAACAAGGATAAGGCAGGACAGAGAAGGCTGGGCAGACTGCATATTTCTTGACTGCCAAAAGGCCTTTGATACAGTACCGCACATGAGACTGCTATACAAACTTGAGAGGCAGGCAGGAGTAAGCGGAAAGGCCCTAGTATGGGTGAAGAACTACCTAACAGGAAGGAGCCAGAGGGTAATGGTAGGGGGCGAGAAGTCGGACTGGCGAACAGTAACAAGTGGAGTACCTCAAGGATCGGTGTTGGGACCAATCCTCTTTCTAATTTACGTAAATGATATGTTTACAGGAGTGGAATCATATATGTCAATGTTTGCGGATGACGCAAAATTAACGAGATGAGTTGTGACAGACGAGGATTGTAGGATCCTCCAAGAGGACTTAAACAGGTTGCAGAGATGGTCAGGGAAATGGCTACTGGAGTTTAACACCAGTAAATGTAAAGTTATGGAAATGGGATCAGGTGATAGGAGACCAAAGGGACAGTAGACAATGAAGGGGGAACAGCCTACCTGTGACGATTCGAGAAAGAGACCTGGGAGTGGATGTGATGCCTAATCTAACTCCTGAGGCACATATAAATATGTCGGAAAATCCGACACCATTTAATAATATCATACAGGCAGATAATATTGCTGTGTTGTATAAACAAGTTAACCCATAGAAAATGTAACTTGTAGTGGAATTTCCGTCTATAGAAAACGGGATATCATTACCACATACTATTATAAATTCACCACCTATTATGGTGGGAATTATTCTTAAATACATTAGTCTTTGGACTTTACCATCATAAAAACATCTCATATAAATTAACTTAATTATCAGAATTAAAATAGAGTAAATGTGACCCTTCTATCACTTACTGTCATCTGGACAATGTAGGCCAGTAGCGTCAGTGAGGAGGGAGTGGTCAACCATTGTTATTGTACTTAGACCACAGAGGCTCACGGGAGCTAATACGGCTCCTGTTAATTTTACTTGGACGAAGTGTTATGGAAACCAAAGGTGTACCATCATCAACACGCTGTCAACAAATACAAGTTAAGTGTTCTGCCAAAACCCATTTATCTAACATTTATGGCCATTAATGTCATTAGATAGGGACGAGCCGGTTAGAATACGAACTGCCTCTTAATAAAAGGTAATTAAGCCTAGGTCTTTACGGTTCAATGTACAGTGTTTTCTCTGATATAGCTGTCATATATTAGGATTCTGGCTTTATAGCTAGCGCCCTTTTGACAGGTCAAGACGAGGAAGCATGCTTTGTGTACCAGTTACAGGGTGATGGAAGCTACCTCAAAGAGGATAATTCGGTGTCTACATCCTAGTTATATCTGGTGGACTAAGGCCTGCTGTACAATAAGATAAGGAACCTCTTCAATGTTTAACAATATATGTAGTTTAATACTGTAGTTTGATTGGCTGCATATATATAAATTCAATATAAACCCCCCCTAATGTGTAGAGAATCGATTTGTGAGACTATTACAGAAATACAGTCCACTTAACATCATACAAATTGCTATCGAAGTATACAAATTAACGTAAATATAAATTCTATATAAATTCATATAAAGTAAATAAATATAAATCTCACAGGTCGGTTCCCACAAAATAGGATAACGACAGCAGCGTACTCTACACTGGCGAAAATTAGAACTTCATTCAGAAACCTAAATGAGGAGGCTTTTAGAGCGCTTTACACTGCCTACGTGAGACCCGTCTTAGAGTATGCCGCGCCATCATGGAGCCCCCACCTGAAGAAACACATAAAGAAACTGGAGAAGGTTCAGAGGTTTGCGACGAGGCTTGTCCCAGAGTTACGAGGGATGGGATATGAAGAGCGTCTGAAGGAACTGAACCTTACGACACTAGAGAAAAGAAGGGAGAGAGGAGATATGATAGGGACATATAAAATACTCAGGGGAATTGACAAAGTGGAAATAGATGAAATGTTCACACGCAATAATAACAGAACGAGGGGACATGGGTGGAAACTGGAAACTCAGATGAGTCACAGAGATGTTAGGAAGTTTTCTTTTAGCGTGAAAGTAGTGGAAAAATGGAATGCACTTGGGGAACAGGTTGTGGAAGCAAATACTATTCATACTTTTAAAACTAGGTATGATAGGGAAATGGGACAAGAGTCATTGCTGTAAACAACCGATAGCTGGAAAGGCGGGATCCAAAAGTCAATGCTCGATCCTGCAAGCACAAATAGGTTAGTACAAATAGGTGAGTACACACACACACACACACACACACACACACATATATATATATATATATATATATATATATATATATATATATATATATATATATATATATATATAATATACTGTATATATAAAATGTACACACAGACACACACAAGAAAGTACATTGGGTTTATGAGAGTACATGGCACTGATGCACATTCTTGTAAAGGCACTCATAGCGTTCCAGACAGGTCCTTCATCTAACAGATAATTTTAAATAGATAATTTCTAGCAAAATTGAAAAAAATAACAAGTACATTGCAAGAAAATTTTACAAAGATTGGTAGGCACATTATAGTAAAATTTGAAGATTATCAACCGGTACAGTTAAGCATAATTTTTGGCTTATTTCTAGGTACAGTATATAAAAGTAAAATATGCGTTCAATATAACAACCATGATATAAGATGATGGCAGTGATTACAACGGTGAAGTTGTATGGCTTAGGCACATTTTAGGGGAGTGGGAAGCGCACGATACAGTGCGAGCGTGAAGCACTAGGTAGAAAACTAGGATGAAATTAGGTACTTTTTGGTTTTACTGTTGAATAAGGGGTAGGTTGGACAGCTTTTCAATTCGTTAGGGAGTTCCATGGACTAGGTCCCTTTATTTGCAGAGAGTGCAGACAGATTTTGTTTGACTCTGGGGATATCAGAGAGATATTTAGTTCTGGTGTGGTGATCATGGGTTCTATTACAACATTTCATGATTTACTAAAAAATAATTAATGGAATTTATCTGGGTTACATTAACGATAGTGAGTACGGAAGATGGCTATAGTGAGGAAGATGGCTATAGTGAAGAGAGTGCGAAAAGGGTTATGGCGAAGATAGTATGTAGTGAACAGGCTTTACGACGAAAGGGGGATGGGAAAGATGAGGGGGGGACAGGGAACAACGGGAGAGGAAGGAGGGAAGGTGATGGGGAAAGAAGGGAATGGGAGCTAGAGGGGGGGGGGGGTTTGGGGTTTGGGGTGGGGAAGGGGGGGGGGGAGGGGGGGTTGGGGGGGGATGGGGGTAGGGAGAGAGAGGTACACCCCGGGCACCGCCGGTTACTCCTCTAGTGACGTTATGCGGGCAACAGTAGTTAGGTTTTAACATTTTTGTAGCGCTCATCCTTAACCAGCGCACAAAAAGCAATATTTCTAATAAGATTTTGAAGTCAATTATAATTTTGAAGACACCTCCAAACCTCCACCCACAAAAAAGTGGTTAGTTAATGGTTTCTTAGGCAAAATTAAAAAAAATAATGAAATATTTACCATCTTAAGTTATTTTATTGGATTATTTTGTAAACAGACATAAATAGACCGAATATAAAGTAACCAACCATTGAAGACCCCACAACTTAACCTTTCATAACCCTTGACTTGTATAACATCAAACCCGGTCCTAACTAGCAGCTGTTGCTACCAGTTCCTACCTTAAACACAGTCTCCTCCAGCACGTCCCACTCGGCCCCTTCAATGTCCAGCTTGAGGTAGTGGAGTTGGTGATGCATGTGGCCGAGTCTGGCCATAATGGCGGGCAGCGGCCAGTACTCCACCAAGTAGGGTTCAGCTGCCTTGTCATCTCCCTGGTACTGCAGCTCTTTTAAGAAATACGTCCCCATACGCACCTTGTAGAATGTCAGCCTGGGAAGAATTAAAGCGCACCCTGCTCACTGTTAGTGCTCCGTGCTCACTACTAGTACACCCTGCTCACTACTAGTACACCCTGCTCACTGCTAGTACACCCTGCTCACTACTAGTACACCCTGCTCACTACTAGTACACCCTGCTCACTGCTAGTACACCCTGCTCACTACTAGTACACCCTGCTCACTGCTAGTACACCCTGCTCACTACTAGTACACCCTGCTCACTGCTAGTACACCCTGCTCACTGCTAGTACACCCTGCTCACTGCTAGTACACCCTGCTCACTGCTAGTACACCCTGCTCACTACTAGTACACCCTGCTCACTACTAGTACACCCTGCTCACTACTAGTACACCCTGCTCACTACTAGTACACCCTGCTCACTACTAGTACACCCTGCTCACTACTAGTACACCCTGCTCACTACTAGTACACCCTGCTCACTACTAGTACACCCTGCTCACTACTAGTACACCCTGCTCACTACTAGTACACCCTGCTCACTGCTAGTACACTCTGCTCACTGCTAGTACACCCTGCTCACTGCTAGTACACCCTGCTCACTACTAGTACACCCTGCTCACTACTAGTACACCCTGCTCACTACTAGTACACCCTGCTCACTACTAGTACACCCTGCTCACTGCTAGTACACCCTGCTCACTACTAGTACACCCTGCTCACTGCTAGTGCTCCCTGTCCACTGCTAGTGCTCCCTGCTCACTGCTAGTGCTCCCTGCTCCCTGCTAGTGCTCCCTGCTCACTGCTAGTGCTCCCTGTCTACTGCTAGTGCTCCCTGTCTACTGCTAGTGCTCCCTGTCCACTGTTAGTGCTCCCTGCTCACTGCTAGTGCTCCCTGCTCACTGCTAGTGCTCCCTGCTCACTGTTAGTGCTCCCTGCTCATTGCTAGTGCTCCCTGCTCACTGTTAGTGCTCCCTGCTCACTGTTAGTGCTCCCTGCTCAATGTTAGTGCTCCCTGTTCACTGTTAGTGCTCCCTGCTCACTGTTAGTGCTCCCTGCTCACTGTTAGTGTTCCCTGCTCACTGTTAGTGCTCTCTGATCACTGCTAGTGCTCCCTGTCCACTGCTAGTGCTCCCTGTCTACTGCTAGTGCTCCCTGTCCACTGTTAGTGCTCCCTGCTCACTGCTTGTGCTCCCTGCTCACTGCTAGTGCTCCCTGCTCACTGTTAGTGCTCCCTGCTCACTGCTAGTGCTCCCTGCTCACTGTTAGTGCTCCCTGCTCACTGTTAGTGCTCCCTGCTCACTGCTAGTGCTCCCTATCCACTGCTAGTGCTCCCTGTCTACTGTTAATGCTCCCTGTCTACTGCTAGTGCTCCCTGCTCACTGTTAGTGCTCCCTGCTCACTGATAGTGCTCCCTGTCTACTGCTAGTGCTCCCTGTCTACTACTAGTGCTCCCTGTCCACTGTTAGTGCTCCCTGCTCACTGTTAGTGCTCCCTGATCACTGCTAGTGCTCCCAGCTCACTGTTAGTGCTCTCTGATCACTGCTAGTGCTCCCTGTCCACTGCTAGTGCTCCCTGCTCACTGTTAGTGCTCCCTGATCACTGCTAGTGCTCCCTGCTCACTGCTAGTGCTCCCTGTCCACTGCTAGTGCTCCCTGCTCACTGTTAGTGCTCCCTGTCCACTGCTAGTGCTCCCTGCTCACTGCTAGTGCTCCCTGCTCACTGTTAGTGCTCCCTGTCTACTGCTAGTGCTCCCTGTTCATTGTTAGTGCTCCCTGCTCACTGTTAGTGCTCCCTCTCTACTGCTAGTGCTCCCTGTCTACTGCTAGTGCTTCCTGTCCACTGCTAGTGCTCACTGTCCACTGCTAGTGCTCCCTGCTCACTGTTAGTACTCCCTGCTTACTGTTAGTGCTCCCAGATCACTGTTAGTGCTCACTGTCCACTGTTAGTGCCCCCTGTCCACTGCTAGTGCTCCCTGTCCACTGTTAGTGCTCCATGTCTACTGCTAGTGCTCCCTGTCCACTGTTAGTGCTCCATGTCTACTGCTAGTGCTCCCTGATCACTGTTAGTGCTCCCTGTCCACTGCTAGTGCTCCCTGTCCACTGCTAGTGCTCCCTGTCCACTGCTAGTGCTCCCTGTCCACTGCTAGTGCTCCCTGTCCACTGCTAGTGCTCCCTGTCGACTGCTAGTGCTCCCTGTCCACTGCTAGTGCTCCCTGTCCACTGCTAGTGCTCCCTGTCCACTGCTAGTGCTCCCTGTCCACTGCTAGTGCTCCCTGTCCACTGCTAGTGCTCTTTCTCATTGCTAGTGCTCACTGTCCACTGCTAGTGCTCCCTGTCCACTGCTAGTGCTCCCTGTCCACTGCTAGTGCTCCCTGTCCACTGCTAGTGCTCTTTCTCATTGCTAGTGCTCCCTGTCCACTGCTAGTGCTCCCTGTCCACTGCTAGTGCTCCCTGTCCACTGCTAGTGCTCCCTGTCCACTGCTAGTGCTCCCTGTCCACTGCTAGTGCTCCCTGTCTACTGCTAGTGCTCCCTGTCCACTGCTAGTGCTCCCTGTCCACTGCTAGTGCTCCCTGTCCACTGCTAGTGCTCCCTGTCTACTGCTAGTGCTCCCTGTCCACTGCTAGTGCTCTTTCTCATTGCTAGTGCTCCCTGTCCACTGCTAGTGCTCCCTGTCCACTGCTAGTGCTCCCTGTCCACTGCTAGTGCTCCCTGTCCACTGCTAGTGCTCTTTCTCATTGCTAGTGCTCACTGTTCACTGCTAGTGCTCCCTGTCTACTGCTAGTGCTCCCTGTCCACTGCTAGTGCTCTTTCTCATTGCTAGTGCTCACTGTCCACTGCTAGTGCTCCCTGTCTACTGCTAGTGCTTCCTGTCTACTGCTAGTGCTCCCTGTCCACTGCTAGTGCTCTTTGTCTACTGCTAGTGCTCCCTGTCCACTGCTAGTGCTCCCTGTCTACTGCTAGTGCTTCCTGTCTACTGCTAGTGCTCCCTGTCCACTGCTAGTGCTCTTTGTCTACTGCTAGTGCTCCCTGTCCATTGCTAGTGCTTCCTGTCTACTGCTAGTGCTCCCTCTCCACTGCTAGTGCATCCTGTCAACTGCTAGTGCTACCTGTCCACTGCTAGTGCTCTCTGTCCACTGGTAGTGCTCCCTGTCTACTGTTAGTGCTCCCTGTCCACTGCTAGTGCTCCCTGTCTACTGTTAGTGCTCCCTGTCTACTGCTAGTGTTCCCTGTCTACTGTTAGTGCTCCCTGTCTACTGCTAGTGCTTCCTGTCTTCTGTTAGTGCTCCCTGTCCACTACTAGTGCTCCCTGCTAGTGCTGCCTGCTAGTGATCCCTATATATTCATTCATTACTTTTTCAAGCGCAATTTTAATATACATCATTTTCCATTTAATTTTTTGGCCACAATTTATATCCATGACAGCATATTCTTCCTTTCCAATCAAAATTAACTTGTTGTTCAAACTATCAAATACAAAATTAGTTATAACTTGTGTTATCAGTTTGGACACACACTGACAACCGCTATCTTTAGGCTTTCGGACCTGAATTCCACACACAAGCACACTGAACTGCCACCCAAACAAGCACACTGAACTGCCACACACACAAGCACAATGAACTGCCCCACATACAAGCACAATGAACTGCCACACACACAAGCACACTGAACTGCCATACACACAAGCACAATGAACTGCCCCACACACAAGCACAATGAACTGCCCCACACACAAGCACACTGAACTGCCACACACACAAGCACAATGAACTGCCACACACACAAACACAATGAACTGCCTCACACACAAGCACAATGAACTGCCACACACACAAGCACAATGAACTGCCTCACACACAAGCACAATGAACTGCCACACACACAAGACCAATGAACTGCCTCACACACAAGCACAATGAACTGCCACACACACAAGCACAATGAACTGCCACACACACAAGCACAATGAACTGCCACACACACAAGCACAATGAACTGCCTAACACACAAGCACACTGAACTGCCTCACACACAAGCACAATGAACTGCCTCACACACAAGCACAATGAACTGCCTCACACACAAGCACAATGAACTGCCACACACACAAGCACAATGAACTGCCACACACACAAGCACAATGAACTGCCTAACACACAAGCACACTGAACTGCCTCACACACAAGCACAATGAACTGCCTCACACACAAGCACAATGAACTGCCTCACACACAAGCACAATGAACTGCCACACACACAAGCACAATGAACTGCCCCACACACAAGCACACTGAACTGCCTCACACACAAGCACAATGAACTGCCTCACACACAAGCACAATGAACTGCCTAACACACAAGCACACTGAACTGCCTCACACACAAGCACAAAGAACTGCCACACACACAAGCACAATGAACTGCCTCACACACAAGCACAATGAACTGCCACACACACAAGCACAATGAACTGCCCCACACACAAGCACACTGAACTGACTCACACACAAGCACAATGAACTGATTCACACACAAGCACAATGAACTGCCACACACACAAGCACAATGAACTGCCATACACACAAGCACAATGAACTGCCACACACACACAAGCACAAGGAACTGCCCCACACACACAAGTACAATGAACTGCCTCACACACACAAGCACACAGAAATACAACTCACACAAGTACAATGAACTGCCACACACACAAGGACAATGAACTGCCCCACACACACAAGCACAATGATCTGCCCCACACACACAAGCACACTGAAATACAACTCACACAAGTACAATGAACTGCCACACACACAAGCACAATGAACTACAACACACACAAGCACAATGAACTGTCACATACACAAGCACAATGAACTGCCACACACACAAGCACACTGAACTGCCACACAGACAAGCACAATGAACTGCCACACACACACAAGCACAATGAACTGCAACTCACACACACAAGCACACTGAACTGCCTCACACACAAGCACAATGAACTGCCACACACACAAGCACACTGAACTGCCACACACACAAGCACAATGAACTGCCACACACACAAGCACACTGTACTGCCATACACACAAGCACACTGAACTGCCTCACACACAAGCACAATGAACTGCCACACACACAAGCACACTGAACTGCCTCACACACAAGCACAATGAACTGCCACACACACAAGCACACTGAACTGCCACACAGACAAGCACAATGAACTGCCACACACACAAGCACAATGAACTGCAACTCACACACACAAGCACACTGAACTGCCTCACACACAAGCACAATGAACTGCCACACACACAAGCACACTGAACTGCCAGACACACAAGCACAATGAACTGCCATACACACAAGCACACGGAACTGCCACACACACAAGAACAATGAACTGCCACACACACAAGCACAATGAACTACAACACAGACAAGCACAATGAACTGCCACATACACAAGCACAATGAACTGCCACACACACAAGCACAATTAACTGCCACTCACACACACTAGCACACTAAACTGCCTCGCACACAAGCACAATGAACTGCCACACACACAAGCACAATGAACTGCCACACACGCACAAGCACAATAAACTACAACACAGACAAGCACAATGAACTGCCACATTCACACCCAAGCACAATGAACTGCCCCACACACACAAGTACAATGAAGTGCCCCACACACACAAGCACACTGAAATACAACTCACACAAGTACAATGAACTGCCCCACACACACACAAGCACAATGAACTGCCACACACACAAGCACACTGAAATACAACTCACACAAGCACAATGAACTGCCACATACACAAGCACAATGAACTGCCACACACACAAGCACAATTAACTTCCACTCACACACACAAGCACACTGAACTGCCTCACACACAAGCACAATGAACTGCCACACACACAAGCACACTGAATTGCCACACACACAAGCACAATAAACTGCCCCACACACACAAGTACAATGATCTGCCAAAAACACAAGCACAATGAACTACAACACACACAAGCACAATGAACTGCCACATACACAAGCACAATGAACTGCCACACACACAAGCACAATTAACTCCCACTCACACACACAAGCACACTGAACTGCCTCACACACAAGCACAATGAACTGCCACACACACAAGCACACAGAACTGCCACACACATAAGCACAATGAACTGCCACACACACAAGCACAATGAACTGCCACACACACAAGCACACGGAACTGCCACACACACAAGCACAATGAACTGCCTCACACACAAGCACAATGAACTGCCACACACACACAAGCACAATGAGCTGCCACACACACAAGCTCAATGAACTGCCGCACACACAAGCACAATGAACTGCCACACACACAAGCACAATGAACTGCCACACACACAAGCTCAATGAACTGCCACACACACAAGCACAATGAACTGCCACACACACAAGAACAATGAACTGCCACACACACAAGCACAATGAACTGCCACACACACAAGCACAATGAACTGCCACACACACAAGCACAATGAACTTCCACACACACAAGCACAATGAACTGCCACACACACACACAAGCACAATGAACTGCCCCATACACAAGCACAATGAACTGCCACACACACAAAAACAATGAACTGCTTCACACACAAGCACACTGAACTGCCTCACACACAAGCACACTGAACTGCCACACACACAAGCACACTGAACTGCCACACACACAAGCACAATGAACTGCCTCACACACCAGCACACTGAACTGCCACACAGACAAGCACAATAAACTGCCGCACACACAAGCGCAATGAACTGCCACACACACATGCACAATGAACTGCCACACACACACAAGCACAATGAACTGCCCCACATACACAAGCACAATGATCTGCCACACACACACAAGCACAATGAACTGCCTCACACACAAACACAATGAACTACAACACAGACAAGCACAATGAACTGCTACATACACAACCAAGCACAATGAACTGCCCCACACACATAAGTACAATGAACTGCCCCACACACACAAGCACAATGAACTGCCATACACACAAGCACAATGAACTGCCACACACACAAGCAAAATGAACTGCCACACATACAAGCACAATAAACTACAACACACACAAGCACAAGAAACTGCATCATTCACAAGCACAATGAACTGCCACACGCACAAGCACACTGAACTGCCACACATACAAGCACAATGAACTGCCACACACACAAGCACACTGAACTGCCGCACACACACACAAGCTCAATGAACTGCCCCACACACAAGCACAATGAACTGCCACTCACACACACAAGCACACTGAACTGCCTCACACACAAGCACAATGAACTGCCGCACACACAAGCAAAATGAACTGCCTAACACACAAACACAATGAACTGCCACAAACACAAGCACAATTAAATGCCACTCACACAAACACAATGAACTGCCACACACACAAGCACAAATAACTGCCACTCACACACACAAGCACACTGAACTGCCTCACGCACTAGCACAATGAATTGCGACACACACAAGCACAATTAACTGCCACTCACACACACAAGCACACTGAACTGCCTCACACACAAGCACACTGAACTGCCCCACACACAAGCACAATTAACTGCCACTCACACACACATGCACACTGAACTGCCTCACACACAAGCACAATGAACTGCCACACACACAAGCACACTGAACTGCCACACACACAAGCACACTGAACTGCCACACACACAAGCACATTGAACTGCCACACACACAAGAACAATGAACTGCCACACACACAAGCTCAATGAACTGCCGCACACACAAGCAAATTGAACTGCCCCACACACAAACACAATGAACTGCCACACACACAAGCACAATTAACTGCCACTCACACAAACACAATGAACTGCCACACACACAAGCACAATTAACTGCCACTCACACACACAAGCACACTGAACTGCCTCACACACAAGCACAATGAACTGCCACACACACAAGCACAATGAACTGCCCCACACACAAGCACATTGAACTGCCACACACAAAAACACAATGAATTGCCACACACACAAGCACAATGAACTGCTACACACACAAGCACAATAAACTGCCCCACACACAAGCACAATGAACTACAACACAGACAAGCACAATGAACTGCCACACACACAAGGACAATGAACTGCAACACGCACAAGCACAATGAACTGCCACACACACAAGCACAATGAACTGCCACACACACAAGCACACTGTACTGCCATACACACAAGCACACTGAACTGCCTCACACACAAGCACAATGAACTGCCACACACACAAGCACACTGAACTGCCTCACACACAAGCACAATGAACTGCCACACACACAAGCACACTGAACTGCCACACAGACAAGCACAATGAACTGCCACACACACAAGCACAAAGAACTGCAACTCACACACACAAGCACACTGAACTGCCTCACACACAAGCACAATGAACTGCCACACACACAAGCACACTGAACTGCCAGACACACAAGCACAATGAACTGCCATACACACAAGCACACGGAACTGCCAAACACAAGAACAATGAACTGCCACACACACAAGCACAATGAACTGCCACACACACAAGCGCAATGAACTACAACACAGACAAGCACAATGAACTGGCACATACACAAGCACAATGAACTGGCACATACACAAGCACAATGAACTGCCACACACACAAGCACAATTAACTGCCACTCACACACACTAGCACACTAAACTGCCTCGCACACAAGCACAATGAACTGCCACACACACAAGCACAATGAACTGCAACACACACAAGCACAATGAACTGCTCCACACACACAAGCACAATGAACTGCCACATACACAAGCACAATGAACTGCCACACACGCACAAGCACAATAAACTACAACACAGACAAGCACAATGAACTGCCACATTCACACCCAAGCACAATGAACTGCCCCACACACACAAGTACAATGAAGTGCCCCACACACACAAGCACACTGAAATACAACTCACACAAGTACAATGAACTGCCCCACACACACACAAGCACAATGAACTGCCACACACACAAGCACACTGAAATACAACTCACACAAGCACAATGAACTGCCACATACACAAGCACAATGAAGTGCCACACACACAAGCACAATTAACTTCCACTCACACACACAAGCACACTGAACTGCCTCACACACAAGCACAATGAACTGCCACACACACAAGCACACTGAATTGCCACACACACAAGCACAATAAACTGCCCCACACACACAAGTACAATGATCTGCCAAAAACACAAGCACAGTGAACTACAACACACACAAGCACAATGAACTGCCACATACACAAGCACAATGAACTGCCACACACACAAGCACAATTAACTCCCACTCACACACAAGCACACTGAACTGCCTCACACACAAGCACAATGAACTGCCACACACACAAGCACACTGAACTGCTACACACATAAGCACAATGAACTGCCACACACACAAGCACAATGAACTGCCACACACACAAGCACACGGAACTGCCACACACACAAGCACAATGAACTGCCACACACACAAGCACACTGAATTGCCACACACACAAGCACAATAAACTGCCCCACACACACAAGTACAATGATCTGCCAAAAACACAAGCACAGTGAACTACAACACACACAAGCACAATGAACTGCCACATACACAAGCACAATGAACTGCCACACACACAAGCACAATTTACTCCCACTCACACACAAGCACACTGAACTGCCTCACACACAAGCACAATGAACTGCCACACACACAAGCACACTGAACTGCTACACACATAAGCACAATGAACTGCCACACACACAAGCACAATGAACTGCCACACACACAAGCACACGGAACTGCCACACACACAAGCACAATGAACTGCCTCACACACAAGCACAATGAAGTGCCACACACACACAAGCACAATGAACTGCCACACACACAAGCTCAATGAACTGCCGCACACACAAGCACAATGAACTGCCACACACACAAGCACAGTGAACTGCCACACACACAAGCTCAATGAACTGCCACACACACAAGCACAATGAACTGCCACACACACAAGAACAATGAACTGCCACACACACAAGCACAATGAACTGCCACACACACAAGCACAATGAACTGCCACACACACAAGCACAATGAACTTAAACACACACAAGCACAATGAACTGCCACACACACACACAAGCACAATGAACTGCCCCATACACAAGCACAATGAACTGCCACACACACAAAAACAATTAACTGCTAAACACACAAGCACACTGAACTGCCTCACACACAAGCACACTGAACTGCCACACACACAAGCACACTGAACTGCCACACACACAAGCACAATGAACTGCCTCACACACCAGCACAATGAACTACAACACAGACAAGCACAATGAACTGCTACATACACAACCAAGCACAATGAACTGCCCCACACACACAAGCACAATGAACTGCCCCACACACAAGCACACTGAACTGCCACACACACAAGCACAATGAACTGCCACACACACAAACACAATGAACTGCCTCACACACAAGCACAATGAACTGCCACACACACAAGCACAATGAACTGCCTCACACACAAGCACAATGAACTGCCACACACACAAGACCAATGAACTGCCTCACACACAAGCACAATGAACTGCCACACACACAAGCACAATGAACTGCTACACACACAAGCACAATGAACTGCCACACACACAAGCACAATGAACTGCCTAACACACAAGCACACTGAACTGCCTCACACACAAGCACAATGAACTGCCTCACACACAAGCACAATGAACTGCCTCACACACAAGCACAATGAACTGCCACACACACAAGCACAATGAACTGCCACACACACAAGCACAATGAACTGCCTAACACACAAGCACACTGAACTGCCTCACACACAAGCACAATGAACTGCCTCACACACAAGCACAATGAACTGCCTCACACACAAGCACAATGAACTGCCACACACACAAGCACAATGAACTGCCCCACACACAAGCACACTGAACTGCCTCACACACAAGCACAATGAACTGCCTCACACACAAGCACAATGAACTGCCTAACACACAAGCACACTGAACTGCCTCACACACAAGCACAAAGAACTGCCACACACACAAGCACAATGAACTGCCTCACAAACAAGCACAATGAACTGCCACACACACAAACACAATGAACTGCCCCACACACAAGCACACTGAACTGCCTCACACACAAGCACAATGAACTGCCTCACACACAAGCACAATGAACTGCCACACACACAAGCACAATGAACTGCCATACACACAAGCACAATGAACTGCCACACACACACAAGCACAAGGAACTGCCCCACACACACAAGTACAATGAACTGCCTCACACACACAAGCACACAGAAATACAACTCACACAAGTACAATGAACTGCCACACACACAAGGACAATGAACTGCCCCACACACACAAGCACAATGATCTGCCCCACACACAAGCACACTGAAATACAACTCACACAAGTACAATGAACTGCCACACACACAAGCACAATGAACTACAACACACACAAGCACAATGAACTGTCACATACACAAGCACAATGAACTGCCACACACACAAGCACACTGAACTGCCACACAGACAAGCACAATGAACTGCCACACACAAACAAGCACAATGAACTGCAACTCACACACACAAGCACACTGAACTGCCTCACACACAAGCACAATGAACTGCCACACACACAAGCACACTGAACTGCCACACACACAAGCACAATGAACTGCCACACACACAAGCACACTGTACTGCCATACACACAAGCACACTGAACTGCCTCACACACAAGCACAATGAACTGCCACACACACAAGCACACTGAACTGCCTCACACACAAGCACAATGAACTGCCACACACACAAGCACACTGAACTGCCACACAGACAAGTACAATGAACTGCCACACACACAAGCACAATGAACTGCAACTCACACACACAAGCACACTGAACTGCCTCACACACAAGCACAATGAACTGCCACACACACAAGCACACTGAACTGCCAGACACACAAGCACAATGAACTGCCATACACACAAGCACACGGAACTGCCACACACACACAAGAACAATGAACTGCCACACACACAAGCACAATGAACTACAACACAGACAAGCACAATGAACTGCCACATACACAAGCACAATGAACTGCCACACACACAAGCACAATTAACTGCCACTCACACACACTAGCACACTAAACTGCCTCGCACACAAGCACAATGAACTGCCACACACACAAGCACAATGAACTGCCACACACGCACAAGCACCATAAACTACAACACAGACAAGCACAATGAACTGCCACATTCACACCCAAGCACAATGAACTGCCCCACACACACAAGTACAATGAAGTGCCCCACACACACAAGCACACTGAAATACAACTCACACAAGTACAATGAACTGCCCCACACACACACAAGCACAATGAACTGCCACACACACAAGCACACTTAAATACAACTCACACAAGCACAATGAACTGCCACATACACAAGCACAATGAACTACCACACACACAAGCACAATTAACTTCCACTCACACACACAAGCACACTGAACTGCCTCACACACAAGCACAATGAACTGCCACACACACAAGCACACTGAATTGCCACACACACAAGCACAATAAACTGCCCCACACACACAAGTACAATGATCTGCCAAAAACACAAGCACAATGAACTACAACACACACAAGCACAATGAACTGCCACATACACAAGCACAATGAACTGCCACACACACAAGCACAATTAACTCCCACTCACATACACAAGCACACTGAACTGCCTCACACACAAGCACAATGAACTGCCACACACACAAGCACACGGAACTGCCACACACATAAGCACAATGAACTGCCACACACACAAGCACAATGAACTGCCACACACACAAGCACACGGAACTGCCACACACACAAGCACAATGAACTGCCTCACACACAAGCACAATGAACTGCCACACACACACAAGCACAATGAGCTGCCACACACACAAGCTCAATGAACACCCGCACACAAGCACAATGAACTGCCACACACACAAGCACAATGAACTGCCACACACACAAGCTCAATGAACTGCCGCACACACAAGCACAATGAACTGCCACACACACAAGCACAATGAACTGCCACACACACAAGCACAATGAACTTCCACACACACAAGCACAATGAACTGCCACACACGCACACAAGCACAATGAACTGCCCCATACACAAGCACAATGAACTGCCACACACACAAAAACAATGAACTGCTTCACACACAAGCACACTGAACTGCCTCACACACAAGCACACTGAACTGCCACACACACAAGCACACTGAACTGCCACACACACAAGCACAATGAACTGCCTCACACACCAGCACACTGAACTGCCACACAGACAAGCACAATAAACTGCCACACACACAAGCGCAATGAACTGCCACACACACAAGCACAATGAACTGCCACACACACACAAGCACAATGAACTGCCCCACATACACAAGCACAATGATCTGCCACACACACACAAGCACAATGAACTGCCCCACACACAAGCACAATGAACTACAACACAGACAAGCACAATGAACTGCTACATACACAACCAAGCACAATGAACTGCCCCACACACACAAGTACAATGAACTGCCCCACACACACAAGCACAATGAACTGCCACACACACAAGCACAATGAACTGCCACACACACAAGCACAATGAACTGCCACACATACAAGCACAATAAACTACAACACACACAAGCACAAGAAACTGCATCATTCACAAGCACAATGAACTGCCACACGCACAAGCACAATTAACTGCCACTCACACACAAAAGCACACTGAACTGCCTCACACACAAGCACAATGAACTGCCACACACACAAGCACACTGAACTGCCACACACACAAGCACAATGAACTGCCACACACACAAGCACACTGAACTGCCGCACACACACACAAGCTCAATGAACTGCCCCACACACAAGCACAATGAACTGCCACTCACACACACAAGCACACTGAACTGCCTCACACACAAGCACAATGAACTGCCGCACACACAAGCAAAATGAACTGCCCCACACACAAACACAATGAACTGCCACACACACAAGCACAATTAACTGCCACTCACACTAACACAATGAACTGCCACACACACAAGCACAAATAACTGCCACTCACACACACAAGCACACTGAACTGCCTCACACACTAGCACAATGAATTGCGACACACACAAGCACAATTAACTGCCACTCACACACACAAGCACACTGAACTGCCTCACACACAAGCACACTGAACTGCCCCACACACAAGCACAATTAACTGCCACTCACACACACATGCACACTGAACTGCCTCACACACAAGCACAATGAACTGCCACACACACAAGCACACTGAACTGCCACACACACAAGCACACTGAACTGCCACACTCACAAGCACATTGAACTGCCACACACACAAGAACAATGAACTGCCACACACACAAGCTCAATGAACTGCCGCACACACAAGCAAAATGAACTGCCCCACACACAAACACAATGAACTGCCACACACACAAGCACAATTAACTGCCACTCACACAAACACAATGAACTGCCACACACACAAGCACAATTAACTGCCACTCACACACACAAGCACACTGAACTGCCTCACACACAAGCACAATGAACTGCCACACACAGAAGCACAATGAACTGCCCCACACACAAGCACATTGAACTGCCACACACAAAAACACAATGAATTGCCACACACACAAGCACAATGAACTGCCACACACACAAGCACAATAAACTGCCTCACACACAAGCACAATGAACTACAACACAGACAAGCACAATGAACTGCCACACACACAAGGACAATGAACTACAACACGCACAAGCACAATGAACTGCCACACACACAAGCACAATGAACTGCCACACACACAAGCTCACTGTACTGCCATACACACAAGCACACTGAACTGCCTCACACACAAGCACAATGAGCTGCCACACACACAAGCACACTGAACTGCCTCACACACAAGCACAATGAACTGCCACACACACAAGCACACTGAACTGCCACACAGACAAGCACAATGAACTGCCACACACACAAGCACAATGAACTGCAACTCACACACACAAGCACACTGAACTGCCTCACACACAAGCACAATGAACTGCCACACACACAAGCACACTGAACTGCCAGACACACAAGCACAACGAACTGCCATACACACAAGCACACGGAACTGCCAAACACAAGAACAATGAACTGCCACACACAAAAGCACAATGAACTGCCACACACACAAGCGCAATGAACTACAACACAGACAAGCACAATGAACTGCCACATACACAAGCACAATGAACTGCCACACACACAAGCACAATTAACTGTCACTCACACATACTAGCACACTAAACTGCCTCGCACACAAGCACAATGAACTGCCACACACACAAGCACAATGAACTGCCACACACATAAGCACAATGAACTGCTCCACACACACAAGCACAATGAACTGCCACATACACAAGCACAATGAACTGCCACACACGCACAAGCACAATAAACTACAACACAGACAAGCACAATGAACTGCCACATTCACACCCAAGCACAATGAACTGCCCCACACACACAAGTACAATAAAGTGCCCCACACACACAAGCACACTGAAATACAACTCACACAAGTACAATGAACTGCCCCACACACACACAAGCACAATGAACTGCCACACACACAAGCACACTGAAATACAACTCACACAAGCACAATGAACTGCCACATACACAAGCACAATGAAGTGCCACACACACAAGCACAATTAACTTCCACTCACACACACAAGCACACTGAACTGCCTCACACACAAGCACAATGAACTGCCACACACACAAGCACACTGAATTGCCACACACACAAGCACAATAAACTGCCACACACACACAAGTACAATGATCTGCCAAAAACACAAGCACAGTGAACTACAACACACACAAGCACAATGAACTGCCATATACACAAGCACAATGAACTGCCACACACACAAGCACAATTAACTCCCACTCACACACAAGCACACTGAACTGCCTCACACACAACCACAATGAACTGCCACACACACAAGCACACTGAACTGCCACACACATAAGCACAATGGACTGCCACACACACAAGCACAATGAACTGCCACACACACAAGCACACGGAACTGCCACACACACAAGCACAATGAACTGCCTCACACACAAGCACAATGAAGTGCCACACACACACAAGCACAATGAACTGCCACACACACAAGCTCAATGAACTGCCACACACACAAGCACAATGAACTGCCACACACACAAGCACAGTGAACTGCCACACACACAAGCTCAATGAACTGCCACACACACAAGCACAATGAACTGCCACACACACAAGAACAATGAACTGCCACACACACAAGCACAATGAACTGCCACACACACAAGCACAATGAACTGCCACACACACAAGCACAATGAACTTCCACACACACAAGCACAATGAACTGCCACACACACACACACAAGCACAATGAACTGCCCCATACACAAGCACAATGAACTGCCACACACACAAAAACAATGAACTGCTTCACACACAAGCACACTGAGCTGCCTCACACACAAGCACACTGAACTGCCACACACACAAGCACACTGAACTGCCACACACACAAGCACAATGAACTGCCTCACACACCAGCACACTGAACTGCCACACACACAAGCACAATAAACTGCCACACACACAAGCGCAATGAACTGCCACACACACAAGCACAATGAACTGCCACACACACACAAGCACAATGAACTGCCCCACATACACAAGCACAATGATCTGCCACACACACACAAGCACAATGAAATGCCTCACACACAAGCACAATGAACTACAACACAGACAAGCACAATGAACTGCTACATACACAACCAAGCACACTGAACTGCCTCACACACAAGCACAATGAACTGCCACACACACAAGCACACTGAACTGCCACACAGACAAGCACAATGAACTGCCACACACACAAGCACAATGAACTGCAACTCACACACACAAGCACACTGAACTGCCTCACACACAAGCACAATGAACTGCCACACACACAAGCACACTGAACTGTCAGACACACAAGCACAATGAACTGCCATACACACAAGCACACGGAACTGCCAAACACAAGAACAATGAACTGCCACACACACAAGCACAATGAACTGCCACACACACAAGCGCAATGAACTACAACACAGACAAGCACAATGAACTGCCACATACACAAGCACAATGAACTGCCACACACACAAGCACAATTAACTGCCACTCACACATACTAGCACACTAAACTGCCTCGCACACAAGCACAATGAACTGCCACACACACAAGCACAATGAACTGCCACACACACAAGCACAATGAACTGCTCCACACACACAAGCACAATGAACTGCCACATACACAAGCACAATGAACTGCCACACACGCACAAGCACAATAAACTACAACACAGACAAGCACAATGAACTGCCACATTCACACCCAAGCACAATGAAGTGCCCCACACACACAAGTACAATGAAGTGCCCCACACACACAAGCACACTGAAATACAACTCACACAAGTACAATGAACTGCCCCACACACACACAAGCACAAAGAACTGCCACACACACAAGCACACTGAAATACAACTCACACAAGCACAATGAACTGCCACATACACAAGCACAATGAAGTGCCACACACACAAGCACAATTAACTTCCACTCACACACACAAGCACACTGAACTGCCTCACACACAAGCACAATGAACTGCCATACACACAAGCACACTGAATTGCCACACACACAAGCACAATAAACTGCCCCACACACACAAGTACAATGATCTGCCAAAAACACAAGCACAGTGAACTACAACACACACAAGCACAATGAACTGCCACATACACAAGCACAATGAACTGCCACACACACAAGCACAATTAACTCCCACTCACACACAAGCACACTGAACTGCCTCACACACAAGCACAATGAACTTCCACACACACAAGCACACTGAACTGCCACACACATAAGCACAATGAACTGCCACACACACAAGCACAATGAACTGCCACACACACAAGCACACGGAACTGCCACACACACAAGCACAATGAACTGCCTCACACACAAGCACAATGAAGTGCCACACACACACAAGCACAATGAACTGCCACACACACAAGCTCAATGAACTGCCACACACACAAGCACAATGAACTGCCACACACACAAGCACAGTGAACTGCCACACACACAAGCTCAATGAACTGCCACACACACAAGCACAATGAACTGCCACACACACAAGAACAATGAACTGCCACACACACAAGCACAATGAACTGCCACACACACAAGCACAATGAACTGCCAAACACACAAGCACAATGAACTTCCACACACACAAGCACAATGAACTGCCACACACACACACAAGCACAATGAACTGCCCCATACACAAGCACAATGAACTGCCACACACACAAAAACAATGAACTGCTTCACACACAAGCACACTGAACTGCCTCACACACAAGCACACTGAACTGCCACACACACAAGCACACTGAACTGCCACACACACAAGCACAATGAACTGCCTCACACACCAGCACACTGAACTGCCACACACACAAGCACAATAAACTGCCACACACACAAGCGCAATGAACTGCCACACACACAAGCACAATGAACTGCCACACATACACAAGCACAATGAACTGCCCCACATACACAAGCACAATGATCTGCAACACACACACAAGCACAATGAAATGCCTCACACACAAGCACAATGAACTACAACACAGACAAGCACAATGAACTGCTACATATACAACCAAGCACAATGAACTGCCCCACACACACAAGTACAATGAACTGCCTTACACACACAAGCAGAATGAACTGCCACATACACAAGCACAATGAACTGCCACACACACAAGCACAATGAACTGCCACACATACAAGCACAATAAACTACAACACACACAAGCACAAGAAACTGCATCATTCACAAGCACAATGAACTGCCACACGCACAAGCATAATTAACTGCCACTCACACACAAAAGCACAATGAACTGCCTCACACACAAGCACAATGAACTGCCACACACACAAGCACACTGAACTGCCACAAACACAAGCACAATGAACTGCCACACACACAAGCACACTGAACTGCCGCACACACACACAAGCTCAATGAACTGCCCCACACACAAGCACAATGAACTGCCACTCACACACACAAGCACACTGAACTGCCTCACACACAAGCACAATGAACTGCCCCACACACAACCTCAATGAACTGCCGCACACACAAGCAAAATGAACTGCCCCACACACAAACACAATGAACTGCCACACACACAAGCACAATTAACTGCCACTCACACAAACACAATGAACTGCCACACACACAAGCACAAATAAATGCCACTCACACACACAAGCACACTGAAGTGCCTCACACACAAGCACACTGAACTGCCCCACACACAAGCACAATTAACTGCCACTCACACACACATGCACACTGAACTGCCTCACTCACAAGCACAATGAACTGCCACACACACAAGCACACTGAACTGCCACACACACAAGCACACTGAACTGCCACACACACAAGCACATTGAACTGCCACACACACAAACACAATGAACTGCCACACACACAAGCTCAATGAACTGCCGCACACACAAGCAAAATGAACTGCCCCACACACAAACATAATGAACTGCCACACACACAAGCACAATTAACTGCCACTCACACAAACACTATGAACTGCCACACACACAAGCACAATTAACTGCCACTCACACACACAAGCACACTGAACTGCCTCACACACAAGCACAATGAACTGCCACACACACAAGCACAATGAACTGCCCCACACACAAGGACATTGAACTGCCACACACAAAAACACAATGAATTGCCACACACACAAGCACAATGAACTGCCACACACACAAGCACAATAAACTGCCCCACACACAAGCACAATGAACTACAACACAGACAAGCACAATGAACTGCCACACACACAAGGACAATGAACTGCAACACGCACAAGCACAATGAACTGCCACACACACAAGCACAATGAACTGCCACACACACAAGCACAATGAACTACAACACAGACAAGCACAATGAACTGCCTCACGCACAAGCACAAGGAACTGCCGCACACACAAGCACAATTAACTGCCACTCACACACACAACACACTGAACTGCCTCACACACAAGCACAATGAACTGCCACACACACAAGCACAAAAAACTACAACACGGACAAGCACAATGAACTGCCACACACACAAGCACAATGAACTGCTACACACACAAACACAATGAACTGCCCCACACACACAAGCACAATGAACTGCCACACACACAAGCACAATGAACTGCCACACACACAAATACAATGAACTGCCACACACACAAGCTCAATGAACTGCCGCATACACAAGCACAATGAACTGCCACACACACAAGCACAATGAACTGCCACACACACAAGCACAATAAACTGCCACACACACACAATCACAATGAACTGCCACACACACACAAGCACAATTAACTGCCACTCACACACACAAGCACACTGAACTGCCTCACACACAAGCACAATGAACTGCCACACACACAAGCACAATGAACTGCCACACACACAAGCACAATGAACTGCCACACACACAAGCACAATGAACTGCCACACAAACAAGCACAATGAACTGCCACACACACAAGCACACTGAACTGCCACACACACAAGCACAATGAATTCCCACACACACAAGAACACGGAACTGCCACACACACAAGCACAATGAACTGCCACACACACAAGCACAATGAACTGCCACACACACAAGTACACTGAACTGCCGCACACACACACAAGCACAATGAACTGCCCCACACACACAAGCTCAATGAACTGCCACACACACACAAGCTCAATGAACTCCCACACATTCAAGCACAATGAACTGCCACACACACAAGCACTCTGAACTGCCCCACACACACAAGCACACTGAACTGCCTCACACACAAGAACAATGAACTGCCCCACACACACAAGCACAATGAACTGCCACACACACACAAGCACATTGAACTACAACACAGACAAGCACAATGAACTGCCCCACACACACAAGCACAATGATCTGCCACACACACACAAGCACAATGAACTGCCACACTCACACAAGCACAATGAACTGCCCCACACACACAAGCACAATGATCTGCAACACACACACAAGCACAATGAACTGCCCCACACACATAAGCACAATGAACTACAAAACAGACAAGCACAATGAACTGCCACATACACACACAAGCACACTGAACTGCCTCACACACAAGCACAATGAACTGCCACACACACAAGCACACTGAACTGCCAGACACACAAGCACAATGAACTGCCATACACACAAGCACACAGAACTGCCACACACACAAGCACAATGAACTGCCACACACACAAGCACAACGAACTGCCACACACACAAGCACAATGAACTACAACACATACAAGCACAATGAACTGCCACACACACAACCACAATTAACTGCCACTCACACACACTGGCACACTAAACTGCCTCGCACACAAGCACAATGAACTGCCACACACACAAGCACAATGAACTGCCACACACACAAGCACAATGAACTACAACACAGACAAGCAAAATGAACTGCCACATACACAAGCACAATGAACTGCTCCACACACACAAGCACAATGAACTGCCACATACAAAAGCAGAATGAACTGCCACTCACACACACTAGCACACTGAACTACCTCGCACAGAAGCACAATGAACTGCCACACACACAAGCACAATTAACTGCCACTCACACACACAAGCACACTGAACTGCCTCACACACAAGCACAATGAACTGCCACACACACAAGCACAATGAACTGCCACACACACAAGCACAATGAACTGCCACACTTACAAGCACACCGAACTGCCACACACACAAGCTCAATGAACTGCCACACACACAAGCACAATTAACTGCCACACACACAAGCACAATGAACTGCCCCACACACAAGCACATTGAACTGCGACACACAAAAACACAATGAATTGCCACACACACAAGCACAATAAACTGCCACACACACAAGCACAATGAACTGCCCCACACACAAGCACAATGAACTACAACACAGACAAGCACAATGAACTGCCACACACACAAGGACAATGAACTGCAACACACACAAGCACAATGAACTGCCACACACACAAGCACAATGAACTGCCACACACACAAGCACAATGAACTACAACACAGACAAGCACAATGAACTGCCTCACACACAAGCACAAGGAACTGCCACACACACAAGCACAATTAACTGCCACTCACACACACAAGCACACTGAACTGCCTCACACACAAGCACAATGAACTGCCACACACACAAGCAAAAGAAATACAACACGGACAAGTACAATGAACTGCCTCACACTCGAGCACAATGAACTGCCACACACACAAGTACAATGAACTACAACACAGACAAGAACAATGAACTGCCACACACACAATCACAATGAAATGCCACATACACAAGCACAATGAACTGCCCCACACACACAAGCACAATGAACTGCCACACACACAATCACAATGAACTGCCACACTCACAAGCACAATGAACTGCCCCACACACACAAGCACAATGAACTGCCACACACAGAAGCACAATGAACTGCCACACACACAAGCACAATGAACTGCCACACACACAAATACAATGAACTGCCACACACATAAGCTCAATGAACTGCCGCATACAGAAGCACAATGAACTGCCACACACACAAGCACAATGAACTGCCACACACACAAGCATAATGAACTGCCACACACACAATCACAATGAACTGCCACACACACACAAGCACAATGAACTGCCACACACACAAGCACAATGAACTGCCACACACACAAGCACAATGAACTGCCACACACACAAGCACAATGAACAGCCACACAAACAAGCACAATGAACTGCCACACACACAAGCACACTGAACTGCCACACACACAAGCACAATGAATTGCCACACACACAAGCACACGGAACTGCCACACACACAAGCACAATGAACTGCCACACACACAAGCACAATGAACTGCCACACACACAAGTACACTGAACTGCCGCACACACACACACAAGCACAATGAACTGCCCCACACACACAAGCTCAATGAACTGCCACACACACACAAGCGCAATGAACTCCCACACATACAAGCACAATGAACTGCCACACACACAAGCACAATGAACTGCCCCACAAACACAAGCACAATGAACTGCCACACACACACAAGCACATTGAACTACAACACAGACAAGCACAATGAACTGCCCCACACACACAAGCACAATGAACTGCCACACACACAAGCACACTGAACTGCCACACACACAAGCACAATGAATTGCCACACACACAAGAACACGGAACTGCCACACACACAAGCACAATGAACTGCCACACACACAAGCACAATGAACTGCCACACACACAAGTACACTGAACTGCCGCACACACATACAAGCACAATGAACTGCCACACACACACAAGCACAATGAACTCCCACACATTCAAGCACAATGAACTGCCACACACACAAGCACAATGAACTGCCCCACACACACAAGCACAATGATCTGCCACACACACACAAGCACAATGAACTGCCACACTCACACAAGCACAATGAACTGCCCCACACACACAAGCACAATGATCTGCAACACACACACAAGCACAATGAACTGCCCCACACACATAAGCACAATGAACTACAAAACAGACAAGCACAATGAACTGCCACATACACACACAAGCACACTGAACTGCCTCACACACAAGCACAATGAACTGCCACACACACAAGCACACTGAACTGCCAGACACACAAGCACAATGAACTGCCATACACACAAGCACACAGAACTGCCACACACACAAGCACAATGAACTGCCACACACACAAGCACAACGAACTGCCACACACACAAGCACAATGAACTACAACACATACAAGCACAATGAACTGCCACACACACAACCACAATTAACTGCCACTCACACACACTGGCACACTAAACTGCCTCGCACACAAGCACAATGAACTGCCACACACACAAGCACAATGAACTGCCACACACACAAGCACAATGAACTACAACACAGACAAGCAAAATGAACTGCCACATACACAAGCACAATGAACTGCTCCACACACACAAGCACAATGAACTGCCACATACACAAGCAGAATGAACTGCCACTCACACACACTAGCACACTGAACTACCTCGCACAGAAGCACAATGAACTGCCACACACACAAGCACAATTAACTGCCACTCACACACACAAGCACACTGAACTGCCTCACACACAAGCACAATGAACTGCCACACACACAAGCACAATGAACTGCCACACACACAAGCACAATGAACTGCCACACTTACAAGCACACCGAACTGCCACACACACAAGCACAATGAACTGCCACACACACAAGCACAATGAACTGCCACACTTACAAGCACACCGAACTGCCACACACACAAGCTCAATGAACTGCCACACACACAAGCACAAAGAACTGCCACACACACAAGCACAATGAACTGCCCCACACACAAGCACATTGAACTGCGACACACAAAAACACAATGAATTGCCACACACACAAGCACAATAAACTGCCACACACACAAGCACAATGAACTGCCCCACACACAAGCACAATGAACTACAACACAGACAAGCACAATGAACTGCCACACACACAAGGACAATGAACTGCAACACACACAAGCACAATGAACTGCCACACACACAAGCACAATGAACTGCCACACACACAAGCACAATGAACTACAACACAGACAAGCACAATGAACTGCCTCACACACAAGCACAAGGAACTGCCACACACACAAGCACAATTAACTGCCACTCACACACACAAGCACACTGAACTGCCTCACACACAAGCACAATGAACTGCCACACACACAAGCAAAAGAAATACAACACGGACAAGTACAATGAACTGCCTCACACTCGAGCACAATGAACTGCCACACACACAAGTACAATGAACTGCCCCACACACACAAGCACAATGAACTGCCACACACACACAAGCACATTGAACTACAACACAGACAAGCACAATGAACTGCCCCACACACACAAGCACAATGATCTGCCACACACACACAAGCACAATGAACTGCCACACTCACACAAGCACAATGAACTGCCCCACACACACAAGCACAATGATCTGCAACACACACACAAGCACAATGAACTGCCCCACACACATAAGCACAATGAACTACAAAACAGACAAGCACAATGAACTGCCACATACACACACAAGCACACTGAACTGCCTCACACACAAGCACAATGAACTGCCACACACACAAGCACACTGAACTGCCAGACACACAAGCACAATGAACTGCCATACACACAAGCACACAGAACTGCCACACACACAAGCACAATGAACTGCCACACACACAAGCACAACGAACTGCCACACACACAAGCACAATGAACTACAACACATACAAGCACAATGAACTGCCACACACACAACCACAATTAACTGCCACTCACACACACTGGCACACTAAACTGCCTCGCACACAAGCACAATGAACTGCCACACACACAAGCACAATGAACTGCCACACACACAAGCACAATGAACTACAACACAGACAAGCAAAATGAACTGCCACATACACAAGCACAATGAACTGCTCCACACACACAAGCACAATGAACTGCCACATACACAAGCAGAATGAACTGCCACTCACACACACTAGCACACTGAACTACCTCGCACAGAAGCACAATGAACTGCCACACACACAAGCACAATTAACTGCCACTCACACACACAAGCACACTGAACTGTCTCACACACAAGCACAATGAACTGCCACACACACAAGCACAATGAACTGCCACACACACAAGCACAATTAACTGCCACACTTACAAGCACACCGAACTGCCACACACACAAGCTCAATGAACTGCCACACACACAAGCACAATGAACTGCCACACACACAAGCACAATGAACTGCCCCACACACAAGCACATTGAACTGCGACACACAAAAACACAATGAATTGCCACACACACAAGCACAATAAACTGCCACACACACAAGCACAATGAACTGCCCCACACACAAGCACAATGAACTTCAACACAGACAAGCACAATGAACTGCCACACACACAAGGACAATGAACTGCAACACACACAAGCACAATGAACTGCCACACACACAAGCACAATGAACTGCCACACACACAAGCACAATGAACTACAACACAGACAAGCACAATGAACTGCCTCACACACAAGCACAAGGAACTGCCACACACACAAGCACAATTAACTGCCACTCACACACACAAGCACACTGAACTGCCTCACACACAAGCACAATGAACTGCCACACACACAAGCAAAAGAAATACAACACGGACAAGTACAATGAACTGCCTCACACTCGAGCACAATGAACTGCCACACACACAAGTACAATGAACTACAACACAGACAAGAACAATGAACTGCCACACACACAATCACAATGAAATGCCACATACACAAGCACAATGAACTGCCCCACACACACAAGCACAATGAACTGCCACACACACAATCACAATGAACTGCCACACTCACAAGCACAATGAACTGCCCCACACACACAAGCACAATGAACTGCCACACACAGAAGCACAATGAACTGCCACACACACAAGCACAATGAACTGCCACACACACAAATACAATGAACTGCCACACACATAAGCTCAATGAACTGCCGCATACAGAAGCACAATGAACTGCCACACACACAAGCACAATGAACTGCCACACACACAAGCATAATGAACTGCCACACACACAATCACAATGAACTGCCACACACACACAAGCACAATGAACTGCCACACACACAAGCACAATGAACTGCCACACACACAAGCACAATGAACTGCCACACACACAAGCACAATGAACTGCCACAAAAACAAGCACAATGAACTGCCACACACACAAGCACACTGAACTGCCACACACACAAGCACAATGAATTGCCACACACACAAGCACACGGAACTGCCACACACACAAGCACAATGAACTGCCACACACACAAGCACAATGAACTGCCACACACACAAGTACACTGAACTGCCGCACACACACACAAGCACAATGAACTGCCCCACACACACAAGCTCAATGAACTGCCACACACACACAAGCACAATGAACTCCCACACATACAAGCACAATGAACTGCCACACACACAAGCACAATGAACTGCCCCACACACACAAGCACAATGAACTGCCACACACACACAAGCACATTGAACTACAACACAGACAAGCACAATGAACTGCCCCACACACACAAGCACAATGAACTGCCACACACACAAGCACACTGAACTGCCACACACACAAGCACAATGAATTGCCACACACACAAGAACACGGAACTGCCACACACACAAGCACAATGAACTGCCACACACACAAGCACAATGAACTGCCACACACACAAGTACACTGAACTGCCGCACACACACACAAGCACAATGAACTGCCCCACACACACAAGCTCAATGAACTGCCACACACACACAAGCACAATGAACTCCCACACATTCAAGCACAAGGAACTGCCACACACACAAGCACTCTGAACTGCCCCACACACACAAGCACACTGAACTGCCTCACACACAAGAACAATGAACTGCCCCACACACACAAGCACAATGAACTGCCACACACACACAAGCACATTGAACTACAACACAGACAAGCACAATGAACTGCCCCACACACACAAGCACAATGATCTGCCACACACACACAAGCACAATGAACTGCCACACTCACACAAACACAATGAACTGCCCCACACACACAAGCACAATGATCTGCAACACACACACAAGCACAATGAACTGCCCCACACACATAAGCACAATGAACTACAAAACAGACAAGCACAATGAACTGCCACATACACACACAAGCACACTGAACTGCCTCACACACAAGCACAATGAACTGCCACACACACAAGCACACTGAACTGCCAGACACACAAGCACAATGAACTGCCATACACACAAGCACACAGAACTGCCACACACACAAGCACAATGAACTGCCACACACACAAGCACAACGAATTGCCACACACACAAGCACAATGAACTACAACACAGACAAGCACAATGAACTACAACACAGACAAGCACAATGAACTGCCACACACACAACCACAATTAACTGCCACTCACACACACTGGCACACTAAACTGCCTCGCACACAAGCACAATGAACTGCCACACACACAAGCACAATGAACTGCCACACACACAAGCACAATGAACTACAACACAGACAAGCAAAATGAACTGCCACACTCACAAGCACAATGAACTGCTCCACACACACAAGCACAATGAACTGCCACATACACAAGCACAATTAACTGCCACTCACACACACAAGCACACTGAACTGCCTCACACACAAGCACAATGAACTGCCACACACACAAGCAAAAGAACTACAACACGGACAAGTACAATGAACTGCCTCACACTCGAGCACAATGAACTGCCACACACACAAGTACAATGAACTGCCACACATACAATCACAATGAACTGCCACACACACACAAGCACAATGAACTGCCACACACACAAGCACAATGAACTGCCACACACACAAGCACAATGAACTGCCACACACACAAGCACAATGAACTGCCACACAAACAAGCACAATGAACTGCCGCACACACAAGCACACTGAACTGCCACACATACAAGCACAATGAACTGCCACACATACAATCACAATGAACTGCCACACACACACAAGCACAATGAACTGCCACACACACAAGCACAATGAACTGCCACACACACAAGCACAATGAACTGCCACACACACAAGCACAATGAACTGCCACACAAACAAGCACAATGAACTGCCGCACACACAAGCACACTGAACTGCCACACATACAAGCACAATGAATTGCCACACACACAAGCACACAGAACTGCCACACACACAAGCACAATGAACTGCCACACACACAAGCACAACGAATTGCCACACACACAAGCACAATGAACTACAACACAGACAAGCACAATGAACTACAACACAGTCAAGCACAATGAACTGCCACACACACAAGCACAATGAACTGCCACACTTACAAGCACACCGAACTGCCACACACACAAGCTCAATGAACTGCCACACACACAAGCACAAAGAACTGCCACACACACAAGCACAATGAACTGCCCCACACACAAGCACATTGAACTGCGACACACAAAAACACAATGAATTGCCACACACACAAGCACAATAAACTGCCACACACACAAGCACAATGAACTGCCCCACACACAAGCACAATGAACTACAACACAGACAAGCACAATGAACTGCCACACACACAAGGACAATGAACTGCAACACACACAAGCACAATGAACTGCCACACACACAAGCACAATGAACTGCCACACACACAAGCACAATGAACTACAACACAGACAAGCACAATGAACTGCCTCACACACAAGCACAAGGAACTGCCACACACACAAGCACAATTAACTGCCACTCACACACACAAGCACACTGAACTGCCTCACACACAAGCACAATGAACTGCCACACACACAAGCAAAAGAAATACAACACGGACAAGTACAATGAACTGCCTCACACTCGAGCACAATGAACTGCCACACACACAAGTACAATGAACTGCCCCACACACACAAGCACAATGAACTGCCACACACACACAAGCACATTGAACTACAACACAGACAAGCACAATGAACTGCCCCACACACACAAGCACAATGATCTGCCACACACACACAAGCACAATGAACTGCCACACTCACACAAGCACAATGAACTGCCCCACACACACAAGCACAATGATCTGCAACACACACACAAGCACAATGAACTGCCCCACACACATAAGCACAATGAACTACAAAACAGACAAGCACAATGAACTGCCACATACACACACAAGCACACTGAACTGCCTCACACACAAGCACAATGAACTGCCACACACACAAGCACACTGAACTGCCAGACACACAAGCACAATGAACTGCCATACACACAAGCACACAGAACTGCCACACACACAAGCACAATGAACTGCCACACACACAAGCACAACGAACTGCCACACACACAAGCACAATGAACTACAACACATACAAGCACAATGAACTGCCACACACACAACCACAATTAACTGCCACTCACACACACTGGCACACTAAACTGCCTCGCACACAAGCACAATGAACTGCCACACACACAAGCACAATGAACTGCCACACACACAAGCACAATGAACTACAACACAGACAAGCAAAATGAACTGCCACATACACAAGCACAATGAACTGCTCCACACACACAAGCACAATGAACTGCCACATACACAAGCAGAATGAACTGCCACTCACACACACTAGCACACTGAACTACCTCGCACATAAGCACAATGAACTGCCACACACACAAGCACAATTAACTGCCACTCACACACACAAGCACACTGAACTGTCTCACACACAAGCACAATGAACTGCCACACACACAAGCACAATGAACTGCCACACACACAAGCACAATGAACTGCCACACTTACAAGCACACCGAACTGCCACACACACAAGCTCAATGAACTGCCACACACACAAGCACAATGAACTGCCACACACACAAGCACAATGAACTGCCCCACACACAAGCACATTGAACTGCGACACACAAAAACACAATGAATTGCCACACACACAAGCACAATAAACTGCCACACACACAAGCACAATGAACTGCCCCACACACAAGCACAATGAACTTCAACACAGACAAGCACAATGAACTGCCACACACACAAGGACAATGAACTGCAACACACACAAGCACAATGAACTGCCACACACACAAGCACAATGAACTGCCACACACACAAGCACAATGAACTACAACACAGACAAGCACAATGAACTGCCTCACACACAAGCACAAGGAACTGCCACACACACAAGCACAATTAACTGCCACTCACACACACAAGCACACTGAACTGCCTCACACACAAGCACAATGAACTGCCACACACACAAGCAAAAGAAATACAACACGGACAAGTACAATGAACTGCCTCACACTCGAGCACAATGAACTGCCACACACACAAGTACAATGAACTACAACACAGACAAGAACAATGAACTGCCACACACACAATCACAATGAAATGCCACATACACAAGCACAATGAACTGCCCCACACACACAAGCACAATGAACTGCCACACACACAATCACAATGAACTGCCACACTCACAAGCACAATGAACTGCCCCACACACACAAGCACAATGAACTGCCACACACAGAAGCACAATGAACTGCCACACACACAAGCACAATGAACTGCCACACACACAAATACAATGAACTGCCACACACATAAGCTCAATGAACTGCCGCATACAGAAGCACAATGAACTGCCACACACACAAGCACAATGAACTGCCACACACACAAGCATAATGAACTGCCACACACACAATCACAATGAACTGCCACACACACACAAGCACAATGAACTGCCACACACACAAGCACAATGAACTGCCACACACACAAGCACAATGAACTGCCACACACATAAGCACAATGAACTGCCACAAAAACAAGCACAATGAACTGCCACACACACAAGCACACTGAACTGCCACACACACAAGCACAATGAATTGCCACACACACAAGCACACGGAACTGCCACACACACAAGCACAATGAACTGCCACACACACAAGCACAATGAACTGCCACACACACAAGTACACTGAACTGCCGCACACACACACAAGCACAATGAACTGCCCCACACACACAAGCTCAATGAACTGCCACACACACACAAGCACAATGAACTCCCACACATACAAGCACAATGAACTGCCACACACACAAGCACAATGAACTGCCCCACACACACAAGCACAATGAACTGCCACACACACACAAGCACATTGAACTACAACACAGACAAGCACAATGAACTGCCCCACACACACAAGCACAATGAACTGCCACACACACAAGCACACTGAACTGCCACACACACAAGCACAATGAATTGCCACACACACAAGAACACGGAACTGCCACACACACAAGCACAATGAACTGCCACACACACAAGCACAATGAACTGCCACACACACAAGTACACTGAACTGCCGCACACACACACAAGCACAATGAACTGCCCCACACACACAAGCTCAATGAACTGCCACACACACACAAGCACAATGAACTCCCACACATTCAAGCACAAGGAACTGCCACACACACAAGCACTCTGAACTGCCCCACACACACAAGCACACTGAACTGCCTCACACACAAGAACAATGAACTGCCCCACACACACAAGCACAATGAACTGCCACACACACACAAGCACATTGAACTACAACACAGACAAGCACAATGAACTGCCCCACACACACAAGCACAATGATCTGCCACAGACACACAAGCACAATGAACTGCCACACTCACACAAACACAATGAACTGCCCCACACACACAAGCACAATGATCTGCAACACACACACAAGCACAATGAACTGCCCCACACACATAAGCACAATGAACTACAAAACAGACAAGCACAATGAACTGCCACATACACACACAAGCACACTGAACTGCCTCACACACAAGCACAATGAACTGCCACACACACAAGCACACTGAACTGCCAGACACACAAGCACAATGAACTGCCATACACACAAGCACACAGAACTGCCACACACACAAGCACAATGAACTGCCACACACACAAGCACAACGAATTGCCACACACACAAGCACAATGAACTACAACACAGACAAGCACAATGAACTACAACACAGACAAGCACAATGAACTGCCACACACACAACCACAATTAACTGCCACTCACACACACTGGTACACTAAACTGCCTCGCACACAAGCACAATGAACTGCCACACACACAAGCACAATGAACTGCCACACACACAAGCACAATGAACTACAACACAGACAAGCAAAATGAACTGCCACACTCACAAGCACAATGAACTGCTCCACACACACAAGCACAATGAACTGCCACATACACAAGCACAATTAACTGCCACTCACACACACAAGCACACTGAACTGCCTCACACACAAGCACAATGAACTGCCACACACACAAGCAAAAGAACTACAACACGGACAAGTACAATGAACTGCCTCACACTCGAGCACAATGAACTGCCACACACACAAGTACAATGAACTGCCACACATACAATCACAATGAACTGCCACACACACACAAGCACAATGAACTGCCACACACACAAGCACAATGAACTGCCACACACACAAGCACAATGAACTGCCACACACACAAGCACAATGAACTGCCACACAAACAAGCACAATGAACTGCCGCACACACAAGCACACTGAACTGCCACACATACAAGCACAATGAATTGCCACACACACAAGCACACGGAACTGCCACACACACAAGCACAATGAACTGCCACACACACAAGCACAATGAACTGCCACACACACAAGTACACTGAACTGCCGCACACACACACAAGCACAATGAACTGCTCCACACACACAAGCTCAATGAACTGCCACGCACACACAAGCACAATGAACTCCCACACATACAAGCACAATGAACTGCCACACACACAAGCACAATGAACTGCCCCACACACACAAGCACAATGAACTGCCACACACACACAAGCACATTGAACTACAACACAGACAAGCACAATGAACTGCCCCACACACACAAACACAATGATCTGCCACACACACACAAGCACAATGAACTGCCACACACACACAAGCACAATGAACTGCCCCACACACACAAGCACAATGATCTGCAACACACACACAAGCACAATGAACTGCCCTACACACATAAGCACAATGAACTACAACACAGTCAAGCACAATGAACTGCCACATACACACACAAGCACACTGAACTGCCTCTCACACAAGGACAATGAACTGCCACACACACAAGCACACTGAACTGCCACACACACAAGCACAATGAACTGCCATGCACACAAGCACACGGAACTGCCACACACACACAAGCACAATAAACTGCCACACACACAAGCACAATGAACTGCCACACACACAAGCACAATGAACTACAACACAGACAAGCACAACGAACTACAACACAGACAAGCACAATGAACTGCCACACACACAAGCACAATTAACTGCCACACACACAAGCACAATGAACTACAACACAGACAAGCACAATGAACTGCCACATACACAAGCACAATGAACTGCTCCACACACACAAGCACAATGAACTGCCACATACACAAGCACAATGAACAGCCACACACACAAGCACAATGAACTACAACACAGACAAGCACAATGAACTGCCACATACACAAGCACAATGAACTGCTCCACACACACAAGCACAATGAACTGCCACATACACAAGCACAATGAACTGCCACTCACACACACTAGCACACTGAACTGCCTCGCACACAAGTACAATGAACTGCCACACACACAAGCACAATTAACTGCCACTCACACACACTAGCACACTGAACTGCCTCGCACACAAGCACAATGAACTGCCACACACACAAGCACAATGAACTGCCACACGCACAAGCACAATGAACTACAACACAGACAAGCACAATGAACTGCCACATTCACACCCAAGCACAATGAACTGCCCCACACACACAAGTACAATGAACTACAACACAGACAAGCACAATGAACTGCCACATTCACACCCAAGCACAATGAACTGCCCCACACACACAAGTACAATGAAGTGCCCCACACACACAAGCACACTGAAATACAACTCACACAAGTACAATGAACTGCCCCACACACACAAGCACAATGAACTGCCACACACACAAGCACACTGAAATACAACTCACACAAGCACAATGAACTGTCACATACACAAGCACAATGAACTGCCAAACACACAAGCACAATTAACTCCCACTCACACACACAAGCACACTGAACTGCCTTACACACAAGCACAATGAACTGCCACACACACAAGGACACTGAACTGCCACACACACAAGCACAGTGAACTGCCACACACACACAAGCACAATGAACTGCCATACACACAAGCACACGGAACTGCCACACACACAAGCAAAATGAACTGCCTCACACACAAGCACAATGATCTACCACACACACACAAGCACAATGAACCGCCACACACACAAGCTCAATGAACTGCCGCACACACAAGCACAATGAACTGCCACACACACAAGCACAATGAACTGCCACACACACAAGCTCAATGAACTGCCACACACACAAGCACAATGAACTGCCACACACACAAGAACAATGAACTGCCACACACAGAAGCACAATGAACTGCCACACACACACAAGCACAATGAACTGCCACACACACACACAAGCACAATGAACTGCCCCACACACAAGCACAATGAACTGCCACACACACAAAAACAATGAACTGCTTCACACACAAGCACACTGAACTGCCTCACACACAAGCACACTGAACTGCCACGCACACAAGCACACTGAACTGCCACGCTCACAAGCACAATGAACTGCCTCAAACACCAGCGCACTGAACTGCCACACACACAAGCACAATAAACTGCCACACACACAAGCGCAATGAACTGCCACACACACAAGCACAATGAACTGCCACACACACACAAGCACAATGAACTGCCCCACATACACAAGCACAATGATCTGCCACACACACGCAAGCACAATGAACTGCCTCACACACAAGCCCAATGAACTACAACACAGACAAGCACAATGAACTGCCACATACACACCCAAGCACAATAAACTGCCCACCACACACAAGTACAATGAACTGCCCCACACACACAAGCACAATGAACTGCCACACACACAAGCACAATGAACTGCCACACACACAAGCACAATGAACTGCCACACACACAAGCACAATGAATTGCCACACACACAAGCAGACGGAACTGCCACACACACAAGCACAATGAACTGCCACACACACAAGCACAATGAACTGCCACACACACAAGTACACTGAACTGCCGCACACACACACAAGCACAATGAACTGCCCCACACACACAAGCTCAATGAACTGCCACACACACACAAGCACAATGAACTCCCACACATACAAGCACAATGAACTGCCACACACACAAGCACAATGAACTGCCCCACACACACAAGCACAATGAACTGCCACACACACACAAGCACATTGAACTACAACACAGACAAGCACAATGAACTGCCCCACACACACAAGCACAATGAACTGCCACACACACAAGCACACTGAACTGCCACACACACAAGCACAATGAATTGCCACACACACAAGAACACGGAACTGCCACACACACAAGCACAATGAACTGCCACACACACAAGCACAATGAACTGCCACACACACAAGTACACTGAACTGCCGCACACACACACAAGCACAATGAACTGCCCCACACATTCAAGCACAATGAACTGCCACACACACAAGCACTCTGAACTGCCCCACACACACAAGCACACTGAACTGCCTCACACACAAGAACAATGAACTGCCCCACACACACAAGCACAATGAACTGCCACACACACACAAGCACATTGAACTACAACACAGACAAGCACAATGAACTGCCCCACACACACAAGCACAATGATCTGCCACACACACACAAGCACAATGAACTGCCACACTCACACAAACACAATGAACTGCCCCACACACACATAAGCACAATGATCTGCAACACACACACAAGCACAATGAACTGCCCCACACACATAAGCACAATGAACTACAAAACAGACAAGCACAATGAACTGCCACATACACACACAAGCACACTGAACTGCCTCACACACAAGCACAATGAACTGCCACACACACAAGCACACTGAACTGCCAGACACACAAGCACAATGAACTGCCATACACACAAGCACACAGAACTGCCACACACACAAGCACAATGAACTGCCACACACACAAGCACAACGAATTGCCACACACACAAGCACAATGAACTACAACACAGACAAGCACAATGAACTACACCACAGTCAAGCACAATGAACTGCCACACACACAACCACAATTAACTGCCACTCACACACACTGGCACACTAAACTGCCTCGCACACAAGCACAATGAACTGCCACACACACAAGCACAATGAACTGCCACACACACAAGCACAATGAACTACAACACAGACAAGCAAAATGAACTGCCACATACACAAGCACAATGAACTGCTCCACACACACAAGCACAATGAACTGCCACATACACAAGCACAATTAACTGCCACTCACACACACAAGCACACTGAACTGCCTCACACACAAGCACAATGAACTGCCACACACACAAGCAAAAGAACTACAACACGGACAAGTACAATGAACTGCCTCACACTCGAGCACAATGAACTGCCACACACACAAGTACAATGAACTGCCACACATACAATCACAATGAACTGCCACACACACACAAGCACAATGAACTGCCACACACACAAGCACAATGAACTGCCACACACACAAGCACAATGAACTGCCATACACACAAGCACAATGAACTGCCACACAAACAAGCACAATGAACTGCCGCACACACAAGCACACTGAACTGCCACACACACAAGCACAATGAATTGCCACACTCACAAGCACACGGAACTGCCACACACACAAGCACAATGAACTGCCACACACACAAGCACAATGAACTGCCACACACACACAAGTACACTGAACTGCCGCACACACACACAAGCACAATGAACTGCTACACACACACAAGCACATTGAACTACAACACAGACAAGCACAATGAACTGCCCCACACACACAAGCACAATGATCTGCCACACACACACAAGCACAATGAACTGCCACACACACACAAGCACAATGAACTGCCCCACACACACAAGCACAATGATCTGCAACACACACACAAGCACAATGAACTGCCCTACACACATAAGCACAATGAACTACAACACAGTCAAGCACAATGAACTGTCACATACACACACAAGCACACTGAACTGCCTCTCACACAAGCACAATGAACTGCCACACACACAAGCACACTGAACTGCCACACACACAAGCACAATGAACTGCCATGCACACAAGCACACGGAACTGCCACACACACACAAGCACAATAAACTGCCACACACACAAGCACAATGAACTGCCACACACACAAGCACAATGAACTACAACACAGACAAGCACAACGAACTACAACACAGACAAGCACAATGAACTGCCACACACACAAGCACAATTAACTGCTACACACACAAGCACAATGAACTACAACACAGACAAGCACAATGAACTGCCACATACACAAGCACAATGAACTGCTCCACACACACAAGCACAATGAACTGCCAAATACACAATCACAATGAACAGCCACACACACAAGCACAATGAACTACAACACAGACAAGCACAATGAACTGCCACATACACAAGCACAATGAACTGCTCCACACACACAAGCACAATGAACTGCTACATACACAAGCACAATGAACTGCCACTCACACACACTAGCACACTGAACTGCCTCGCACACAAGTACAATGAACTGCCACACACACAAGCACAATTAACTGCCACTCACACACACTAGCACACTGAACTGCCTCGCACACAAGCACAATGAACTGCCACACACACAAGCACAATGAACTGCCACACGCACAAGCACAATGAACTACAACACAGACAAGCACAATGAACTGCCACATTCACACCCAAGCACAATGAACTGCCCCACACACACAAGTACAATGAACTACAACACAGACAAGCACAATGAACTGCCACATTCACACCCAAGCACAATGAACTGCCCCACACACACAAGTACAATGAAGTGCCCCACACACACAAGCACACTGAAATACAACTCACACAAGTACAATGAACTGCCCCACACACACAAGCACAATGAACTGCCACACACACAAGCACACTGAAATACAACTCACACAAGCACAATGAACTGTCACATACACAAGCACAATGAACTGCCAAACACACAAGCACAATTAACTCCCACTCACACACACAAGCACACTGAACTGCCTTACACACAAGCACAATGAACTGCCACACACACAAGCACACTGAACTGCCACACACACAAGCACAATAAACTGCCCCTCACACAGAAGTACAATGAACTCCCACAAACACAAGCACAATGAACTACAACACACACAAGCACAATGAACTGCCACATACACAAGCAGAATGAACTGCCACAAACACAAGCACAATTAACTCCCACTCACACACACAAGCACACTGAACTGCCTAACACACAAGCACAATGAACTGCCACACACACAAGGACACTGAACTGCCACACACACAAGCACAGTGAACTGCCACACACACACAAGCACAATGAACTGCCACACACACAAGCACACGGAACTGCCACACACACAAGCAAAATGAACTGCCTCACACACAAGCACAATGATCTACCACACACACACAAGCACAATGAACCGCCACACACACAAGCTCAATGAACTGCCGCACACACAAGCACAATGAACTGCCACACACACAAGCACAATGAACTGCCACACACACAAGCTCAATGAACTTCCACACACACAAGCACAATGAACTGCCACACACACAAGAACAATGAACTGCCACATACACAAGCACAATGAACTGCCACACACACAAGCACAATGAACTGCCACACACAGAAGCACAATGAACTGCCACACACACACAAGCACAATGAACTGCCACACACACACACAAGCACAATGAACTGCCCCACACACAAGCACAATGAACTGCCACACACACAAAAACAATGAACTGCTTCACACACAAGCACACTGAACTGCCTCACACACAAGCACACTGAACTGCCACGCACACAAGGACACTGAACTGCCACGCTCACAAGCACAATGAACTGCCTCAAACACCAGCGCACTGAACTGCCACACACACAAGCACAATAAACTGCCACACACACAAGCGCAATGAACTGCCACACACACAAGCACAATGAACTGCCACACACACACAAGCACAATGAACTGCCCCACATACACAAGCACAATGATCTGCCACACACACACAAGCACAATGAACTGCCTCACACACAAGCCCAATGAACTACAACACAGACAAGCACAATGAACTGCCACATACACACCCAAGCACAATAAACTGCCCACCACACACAAGTACAATGAACTGCCCCACACACACAAGCACAATGAACTGCCACACACACAAGCACAATGAACTGCCACACACACAAGCACAATGAACTGCCACACACACAAGCACAATGAACTACTACACACACAAGCACAATGAACTGCATCATTCACATGCATAATGAACTGCCACACACACAAGCACAATTAACTGCCACTCACACACACAAGCACACTGAACTGCCTCACACACAAGCACAATGAACTGCCACACACACAAGCACACTGAACTGCCACACACACAAGCACACTGAACTGCCGCACACACACACACAAGCTCAATGAACTGCCCCACACACAAGCACAATGAACTGCCCCACACACAAGCACAATGAACTACAACACAGACAAGCACAATGAACTGCCACACATACAAGCACACTGAACTGCCGCACACACACACAAGCTCAATGAACTGCCCCACACACAAGCACAATGAACTGCCCCACACACAATCACACTGAACTGCCACACACACAAGCACATTGAACTGCCACACACACAAGCACAATGAACTGCCACACACACAAGCTCAATGAACTGCCGCACACACAAGCAAAATGTACTGCCACACATACAAGCACAATAAACTGCCACACACAAAAACACAATGAACTGCCACACACACAAGCACAATTAACTGCCACTCACACACACAAGCACACTGAACTGCCTCACACACAAGCACAATGAACTGCCACATGCACAAGCACAATGAACTGCCACACACACAAGCACAATGAACTGCCACACACACAAGCACACCGAACTGCCCCACACACAAGCACAATGAACTGCTCCACACACAAGCACATTGAACTGCCACACACAAAAGCACAATGAACTGCCACACACACAAGCACAATGAACTGCCACACACAAGCACAATGACCTGCCCGACACACAAGCACAATGAACTACAACACAGACAAGCACAATGAACTGCCACACACACAAGGACAATGAACTGCCACACACACAAGCACAATGAACTGCCACACACAGAAGCACAATGAACTGCCACACACACAAGCACAATGAACTACAACACTGACAAGCACAATGAACTACCTCACACACAAACACAATTAACTGCCACACACACAAGCACAATTAACTGCCACTCACACACACAAGCACACTGAACTGCCTCACACACAAGCACAATGAACTGCCACACACACCAGCATATCGAACTACAACACGGACAAGCACAATGAACTGCTACACACACGAGCACAATGAACTGCCACACACACAAGTACAATGAACATCAACACAGACAAGCACAATGAACTGCCACACACACAAGCACAATGAAATGCCACATACACAAGCACAATGAACTGCCCCACACACAAAAGCACAATGAACTGCCACACACACAAGCACAATGAACTGCCACACACACAAGCACAATGAACTGACCCACACACACAAGCACACTGAACTGCCACACAAAGAAGCACAATGAACTGCCACACACACAAGCACAATGAACTGTCACACACACAAATACAATGAACTGCCACAGACACAAGCTTAATGAACTGCGGCACACACAAGCACAATGAACTGCCACACACACAAGCACAATGAACTGCCACACACACAAGCAAAATGAAATGCTACACACACAATCACAATGAACTGCCACACACACACAACCACAATTAACTGCCACTCACACACACAAGCACACTGAACTGCCTCACACACAAGCACAATGAACTGCCACACCCACAAGCACAATGAACTGCCACACACACAAGCACAATGAACTGCCACACACACAAGCACAATGAACTGCCACACACACAAGCACACGTAACTGCTACACACACAAGCACAATGAACTGCCACACACACAAGCACAATGAACTGCCACACACACACAAGCACAGTGAATTACAACACAGACAAGCACAATGAACTGCCATACACACAAGCACAATGAACTACAACACAGACAAGCACAATGAACTGCCACACACACAATTACACTGAACTGCCGCACACACACGCAAGCACAATGAACTGCCCCACACACACAAGCACAATGAACTACAACACAGACAAGCACAATGAACTGCCACAACCACAAGTACACTGAACTGCCGCACACACACACAAGCACAATGAACTGCCACACACACACACGCACAATGAACTGCCCCACACACACAAGCACACTGAACTGCCACACACACAAGCACATTGAACTGCCACAAACACAAGCACAATGAACTGCCACACACACAAGAACAATGAACTGCCCCACACACAAGCTCAATGAACTGCCGCACACACAAGCAAAATGAACTGCCACACACACAAGCTGAATGAACTGCCCCACACACAAGCACAATGAACTGCCCCACACACAAGCACACTGAACTGCCACACACACAAGCACATTGAACTGCCACACACACAAGCTCAATGAACTGCCGCACACACAAACACAATGAACTGCCAAAAACACACAAGCACAATGAACTGCCTCACACACACAAGCACAATGAACTACAACACAGACAAGCACAATGAACTCCCACATTCACACCCAAGCACAATGAACTGCCCCACACACAAAAGTACAATGAAGTGCCCATCACACACAAGTACAATGAAGTGCCCCACACACACAAGCACACTGAAATACAACTCACACAAGTACAATGATCTGCCCCACACACACAAGCACAATGAACTGCCCCACACACACAAGTATAATGAACTGCTCACACACACAAGCACACTGAAATACAACTCACACAAGTACAATGAACTGCCACACACACATGCACAATGAACTACAACACACACAAGCACAATGAACTGCCACATACACAAGCACAATGAACTGCCACACATACAAGCACAATGAACTGCCACACACACAAGCACAATGAACTGCCCCACACACAAGCACAATGAACTACAACACACACAAGCACAATGAACTGCCACATACACAAGCACAATGAACTGCCACACATACAGGCACAATGAAGTGCCACACACACAAGCGCAATGAACTACAACACACACAAGCACAATGAACCGCCACATACACAAGCACAATGAACTGTAACACATACAAGCACAATGAAGTGCCACACACACAAGCACACTGAACTGCCCCACACACAAGCACAATGAACTATCACACACAAGCACACTGAACTGCCACACACACAAGCACACTGAACTGCCCAACACACAAGCACAATGAACTGCCACACACACAAGCACAATGAACTGCCACACACACACAAGCACAATGAACTCCCACACATACAAGCACAATGAACTGCAACACACACAAGCACTCTGAACTGCCCACACACACAAGCACACTGAACTGCCTCACACACAAGCACAATGAACTGCCACACACACACAAGCACAATGAACTGCCCCACACACACAAGCACAATGATCTGCCACACACACACAAGCACAATGAACTGCCCCACACACACAAGCACAATTAACTACAACACAGACAAGCACAATGAACTGACACATACACACCCAAGCACAATGAACTGCCCCACACACACAAGTACAATGAACTGCCCCACACACACAAGCACACTGAAATATAACTCACACAAACACAATGAACTGCCACACACACAAGCACAATGAACTGCCACACACACAAGCACAATTAACTGATACTCACACACACACGCACACTGAACTGCCACACACACAAGCACAATGAACTGCCACACACACAAGCACAATGAACTGCCACACACACAAACACAATGAACTGCCCCACACACAAGCACAATGAACTACAACACAGACAAGCACAATGAACTGCCACACACTCAAGGACAATGAACTGCCACACACACAAGCACAATGAACTGCCACACACACAAGCACAATGAACTGCCACACACACAAGCACAATGAACTACAACACAGACAAGCACAATGAACTGCCTCACACACAAGCACAATTAATTGCCACACACACAAGCACAATTAACTGCCACTCACACACACAAGCACACTGAACTGCCTCACACTCAAGCACAATGAACTGCCACACACACAAGCACAATGAACTACAACACGAACAAGCACAATGAACTACCACACACACGAGCACAATGAACTGCCACACACACAAGTACAATGAACTACATCACAGACAAGCACAATGAACTGCCACACACACAAGCACAATTAAATGCCACACACACAAGCACAATGAACTGCCAAACACACAAGCACAATGAACTGCCCCACACACACAAGCACAATGAACTGCCACACACAGAAGCACAATGAACTGCCACACACACAAGCACAATGAACTGCGCCACACACACAAGCACAATGAACTGCCACACACACAAGCACAATGAACTGCCACACACACAAGCACAATGAACTGCCCCACACACACAAGCACAATGAACTGCCAAACACAGAAGCACAATGAACTGCCTCAAACAGAAATACAATGAACTGCTACACAAACAAGCTCAATGAACTGCCGCACACACAAGCACAATGAACTGCCACACTCACAAGCACAATGAACTGCCACACATACAAGCACAATGAACTGCCACACACACAATATCAATGAACTGCCACACACACAAGCACAATTAACTGCCACTCACACACACAAGCACACTGAACTGCCTCACACACAAGCACAATGAACTGCCACACACACAAGCACAATGAACTGCCACACACACAAGCACAATGAACTGCCAAACACACAAGCACAATGAACTACCACACACACAAGCACAATGAACTGCCACACACACAAACACAATGAACTGCCACACACACACAAGCACAATGAACTGCCTTACACACACAAGCACAATGAACTGCCACACGCACAAGCACAATGAACTACAACACAGACAAGCACAATGAACTGCCACACACCCAAAAGTACAATGAAGTGCCCCACACACACAAGTACAATGATTTGCCCCAACACACACAAGCACACTGAAATACAACTCACACAAGTACAATGAACTGCCACACACACAAGCACATTGAACTACAACACACACAAGCACAATGAACTGCCACACACACAAATACAATGAACTGCCACACACACAAGCTCAATGAACTGCCGCACACACAAGCAAAATGAACTGCCACACATACAAGCACAATGAACTGCCACACACACAAACACAATGAACTGCCACACACACAAGCACAATTAACTGCCACTCACACAAGCACACTGAACTGCCTCACACACAAGCACACTGAACTGCCTCACACACAAGCACAATGAACTACCACACACACAAGCACAATGAACTGCCCCACACACAAGCACAATGAACTGCCACACACACCCAAGCACACCGAACTGCCACACACACAAGCTCATTGAACTGCCTCACACACAAGAACCTGAAGTGCCTCACACACAAGCACAATGAACTGCCACACACACAAACACAATGAACTGCCACACACAGAAGCAAAATGAACTGCCACACACAAACAAGCACACCGAACTGCCACACACACAAGCTCAATGAACTGCCCCACACACAAGCACAATGAACTGCCCCACGCACAAGCGCATTGAACTGCCACACACACAAGCACAATGAACTGCAACACACACAAGCACAATGAACTGCCACACACACAAGCACAAAGAACTGCCTCACACACAAGCACAATGAACTACAACACAGACAAGCACAATGAACTGCCACACACACAAGGACAATGAACTGCCACACACACAAGCACAATGAACTGCCACACACACAAGCACAATGAACTGCCACACACACAATCACAATGAACTACAACACAGACAAGCACAATGAACTACCACACACACAAGCACAATGAACTGCCACACACACAAGCACAATTAACTGCCACTCACACACACAAGCACACTGAACTGCCTCACACACAAGCACAATGAACTACAACACAGACAAGCACAATGAACTGCCACACACACGAGCACAATGAACTGCCACACACACAAGTACAATGAACTACAACACAGACAAGCACAATGAACTGCCACACACACAAGCACAATTAAATGCCACACACACAAGCACAATGAACTGCCACACACACAAGAACTATGAACTGCCCCACACACACAAGCACAATGAACTGCCACACACAGAAGCACAATGAACTGCCACACACACAAGCACAATGAACTGCGCCACACACACAAGCACAATGAACTGCCACACACACAAGCACAATGAACTGCCACACACACAAGCACAATGAACTGCGCCACACACACAAGCACAATGAACTGCCACACACAGAAGCACATTGAACTGCCACACACACAAGCACACTGAACTGCCTCACACACAAGAACAATGAACTGCCCCACACACACAAGCACAATGATCTGCCACACACACACAAGCACATTGAACTACAACACAGACAAGCACAATGAACTGCCCCACACACACAAGCACACTGAACTGCCTCACACACAAGAACAATGAACTGCCCCACACACACAAGCACAATGAACTGCCACACACACACAAGCACATTGAACTACAACACAGACAAGCACAATGAACTGCCCCACACACACAAGCACAATGATCTGCCACACACACACAAGCACAATGAACTGCCACACTCACACAAGCACAATGAACTGCCCCACACACACAAGCACAATGATCTGCAACACACACACAAGCACAATGAACTGCCCCACACACATAAGCACAATGAACTACAAAACAGACAAGCACAATGAACTGCCACATACACACACAAGCACACTGAACTGCCTCACACACAAGCACAATTAACTGCCACACACACAAGCACACTGAACTGCCAGACACACAAGCACAATGAACTGCCATACACACAAGCACACAGAACTGCCACACACACAACCACAATTAACTGCCACTCACACACACTGGCACACTAAACTGCCTCGCACACAAGCACAATGAACTGCCACACACACAAGCACAATGAACTGCCACACACACAAGCACAATGAACTACAACACAGACAAGCAAAATGAACTGCCACATACACAAGCACAATGAACTGCTCCACACACACAAGCACAATGAACTGCCACATACACAAGCACAATTAACTGCAACTCACACACACAAGCACACTGAACTGCCTCACACACAAGCACAATGAACTGCCACACACACAAGCAAAAGAACTACAACACGGACAAGTACAATGAACTGCCTCACACTCGAGCACAATGAACTGCCACACTCACACAAGCACAATGAACTGCCCCACACACACAAGCACAATGATCTGCAACACACACACAAGCACAATGAACTGCCCCACACACATAAGCACAATGAACTACAAAACAGACAAGCACAATGAACTGCCACATACACACACAAGCACACTGAACTGCCTCACACACAAGCACAATTAACTGCCACACACACAAGCACACTGAACTGCCAGACACACAAGCACAATGAACTGCCATACACACAAGCACACAGAACTGCCACACACACAAGCACAATGAACTGCCACACACACAAGCACAACGAATTGCCACACACACAAGCACAATGAACTACAACACAGACAAGCACAATGAACTACAACACAGACAAGCACAATGAACTGCCACACACACAACCACAATTAACTGCCACTCACACACACTGGCACACTAAACTGCCTCGCACACAAGCACAATGAACTGCCACACACACAAGCACAATGAACTGCCACACACACAAGCACAATGAACTACAACACAGACAAGCAAAATGAACTGCCACATACACAAGCACAATGAACTGCTCCACACACACAAGCACAATGAACTGCCACATACACAAGCACAATTAACTGCAACTCACACACACAAGCACACTGAACTGCCTCACACACAAGCACAATGAACTGCCACACACACAAGCAAAAGAACTACAACACGGACAAGTACAATGAACTGCCTCACACTCGAGCACAATGAACTGCCACACACACAAGTACAATGAACTGCCACACATACAATCACAATGAACTGCCACACACACACAAGCACAATGAACTGCCACACACACAAGCACAATGAACTGCCACACACACAAGCACAATGAACTGCCACACACACAAGCACAATGAACTGCCACACAAACAAGCACAATGAACTGCCGCACACACAAGCACACTGAACTGCCACACACACAAGCACAATGAATTGCCACACACACAAGCACACGGAACTGCCACACACACAAGCACAATGAACTGCCACACACACAAGCACAATGAACTGCCACACACACAAGTACACTGAACTGCCGCACACACACACAAGCACAATGAACTGCTCCACACACACAAGCTCAATGAACTGCCACGCACACACAAGCACAATGAACTCCCACACATACAAGCACAATGAACTGTCACACACACAAGCACAATGAACTGCCCCACACACACAAGCACAATGAACTGCCACACACACACAAGCACATTGAACTACAACACAGACAAGCACAATGAACTGCCCCACACACACAAGCACAATGATCTGCCACACACACACAAGAACAATGAACTGCCACACACACACAAGCACAATGAACTGCCCCACACACACAAGCACAATGATCTGCAACACACACACAAGCACAATGAACTGCCCTACACACATAAGCACAATGAACTACAACACAGTCAAGCACAATGAACTGCCACATACACACACAAGCACACTGAACTGCCTCTCACACAATCACAATGAACTGCCACACACACAAGCACACTGAACTGCCACACACACAAGCACAATGAACTGCCATGCACACAAGCACACGGAACTGCCACACACACACAAGCACAATAAACTGCCACACACACAAGCACAATGAACTGCCACACACACAAGCACAATGAACTACAACACAGACAAGCACAACGAACTACAACACAGACAAGCACAATGAACTGCCACACACACAAGCACAATTAACTGCCACACACACAAGCACAATGAACTACAACACAGACAAGCACAATGAACTGCCACATACACAAGCACAATGAACTGCTCCACACACACAAGCACAATGAACTGCCACATACACAAGCACAATGAACAGCCACACACACAAGCACAATGAACTACAACACAGACAAGCACAATGAACTGCCACATACACAAGCACAATGAACTGCTCCACACACACAAGCACAATGAACTGCTCCACACACACAAGCACAATGAACTGCCACATACACAAACACAATGAACTGCCACTCACACACACTAGCACACTGAACTGCCTCGCACACAAGTACAATGAACTGCCACACACACAAGCACAATTAACTGCCACTCACACACACTAGCACACTGAACTGCCTCGCACACAAGCACAATGAACTGCCACACACACAAGCACAATGAACTGCCACACGCACAAGCACAATGAACTACAACACAGACAAGCACAATGAACTGCCACATTCACACCCAAGCACAATGAACTGCCCCACACACACAAGTACAATGAACTACAACACAGACAAGCACAATGAACTGCCACATTCACACCCAAGCACAATGAACTGCCCCACACACACAAGTACAATGAAGTGCCCCACACACACAAGCACACTGAAATACAACTCACACAAGTACAATGAACTGCCCCACACACACAAGCACAATGAACTGCCACACACACAAGCACACTGAAATACAACTCACACAAGCACAATGAACTGCCACATACACAAGCACAATGAACTGCCAAACACACAAGCACAATTAACTCCCACTCACACACACAAGCACACTGAACTGCCTTACACACAAGCACAATGAACTGCCACACACACAAGCACACTGAACTGCCACACACACAAGCACAATAAACTGCCCCACACACAGAAGTACAATGAACTCCCACAAACACAAGCACAATGAACTACAACACACACAAGCACAATGAACTGCCACATACACAAGCAGAATGAACTGCCACAAACACAAGCACAATTAACTCCCACTCACACACACAAGCACACTGAACTGCCTAACACACAAGCACAATGAACTGCCACACACATAAGGACACTGAACTGCCACACACACAAGCACAGTGAACTGCCACACACACACAAGCACAATGAACTGCCACACACACAAGCACACGGAACTGCCACACACACAAGCAAAATGAACTGCCTCACACACAAGCACAATGATCTACCACACACACACAAGCAAAATGAACCGCCACACACACAAGCTCAATGAACTGCCGCACACACAAGCACAATGAACTGCCACACACACAAGCACAATGAACTGCCACACACACAAGCTCAATGAACTGCCACACACACAAGCACAATGAACTGCCACACACACAAGAACAATGAACTGCCACATACACAAGCACAATGAACTGCCACACACACAAGCACAATGAACTGCCACACACAGAAGCACAATGAACTGCCACACACACACAAGCACAATGAACTGCCACACACACACACAAGCACAATGAACTGCCCCACACACAAGCACAATGAACTGCCACACACACAAAAACAATGAACTGCTTCACACACAAGCACACTGAACTGCCTCACACACAAGCACACTGAACTGCCACACACACAAGCACACTGAACTGCCACGCTCACAAGCACAATGAACTGCCTCAAACACCAGCGCACTGAACTGCCACACACACAAGCACAATAAACTGCCACACACACAAGCGCAATGAACTGCCACACACACAAGCACAATGAACTGCCACACACACACAAGCACAATGAACTGCCCCACATACACAAGCACAATGATCTGCCACACACACACAAGCACAATGAACTGCCTCACACACAAGCCCAATGAACTACAACACAGACAAGCACAATGAACTGCCACATACACACCCAAGCACAATAAACTGCCCACCACACACAAGTACAATGAACTGCCCCACACACACAAGCACAATGAACTGCCACACACACAAGCACAATGAACTGCCACACACACAAGCTCAATGAACTGCCACACACACAAGCACAATGAACTACTACACACACAAGCACAATGAACTGCATCATTCACATGCATAATGAACTGCCACACACACAAGCACAATTAACTGCCACTCACACACACAAGCACACTGAACTGCCTCACACACAAGCACAATGAACTGCCACACACACAAGCACACTGAACTGCCACACACACAAGCACACTGAACTGCCGCACACACACACACAAGCTCAATGAACTGCCCCACACACAAGCACAATGAACTGCCCCACACACAAGCACAATGAACTACAACACAGACAAGCACAATGAACTGCCACACATACAAGCACACTGAACTGCCGCACACACACACAAGCTCAATGAACTGCCCCACACACAAGCACAATGAACTGCCCCACACACAATCACATTGAACTGCCACACACACAAGCACATTGAACTGCCACACACACAAGCACAATGAACTGCCACACACACAAGCTCAATGAACTGCCGCACACACAAGCAAAATGAACTGCCACACATACAAGCACAATAAACTGCCACACACACAAACACAATGAACTGCCACACACACAAGCAAAATTAACTGCCACTCACACACACAAGCACACTGAACTGCCTCACACACAAGCACAATGAACTGCCACATGCACAAGCACAATGAACTGCCACACACACAAGCACAATGAACTGCCACACACACAAGCACACCGAACTGCCCCACACACAAGCACAATGAACTGCTCCACACACAGGCACATTGAACTGCCACACACAAAAGCACAATGAACTGCCACACACACAAGCACAATGAACTGCCACACACAAGCACAATGACCTGCCCGACACAAAAGCACAATGAACTACAACACAGACAAGCACAATGAACTGCCACACACACAAGGACAATGAACTGCCACACACACAAGCACAATGAACTGCCACACACAGAAGCACAATGAACTGCCACACACACAAGCACAATGAACTACAACACAGACAAGCACAATGAACTACCTGACACACAAACACAATTAACTGCCACACACACAAGCACAATTAACTGCCACTCACACACACAAGCACACTGAACTGCCTCACACACAAGCACAATGAACTGCCACACACACCAGCATATCGAACTACAACACGGACAAGCACAATGAACTGCTACACACACGAGCACAATGAACTGCCACACACACAAGTACAATGAACTACAACACAGACAAGCACAATGAACTGCCACACACACAAGCACAATGAAATGCCACATACAAAAGCACAATGAACTGCCCCACACACAAAAGCACAATGAACTGCCACACACACAAGCACAATGAACTGCCACACACACACAAGCACAATTAACTGCCACTCACACACACAAGCACACTGAACTGCCTCACACACAAGCACAATGAACTGCCACACCCACAAGCACAATGAACTGCCACACACACAAGCACAATGAACTGCCACACACACAAGCACAATGAACTGCCACACACACAAGCACACGTAACTGCTACACACACAAGCACAATGAACTGCCACACACACAAGCACAATGAACTGCCACACACACAATTACACTGAACTGCCGCACACACACGCAAGCACAATGAACTGCCCCACACACACAAGCACAATGAACTACAACACAGACAAGCACAATGAACTGCCACAACCACAAGTACACTGAACTGCCGCACACACACACAAGCACAATGAACTGCCACACACACACACGCACAATGAACTGCCCCACACACACAAGCACACTGAACTGCCACACACACAAGCACATTGAACTGCCACAAACACAAGCACAATGAACTGCCACACACACAAGAACAATGAACTACCCCACACACAAGCTCAATGAACTGCCGCACACACAAGCAAAATGAACTGCCACACACACAAGCTGAATGAACTGCCCCACACACAAGCACAATGAACTGCCCCACACACAAGCACACTGAACTGCCACACACACAAGCACATTGAACTGCCACACACACAAGCTCAATGAACTGCCGCACATACAAACACAATGAACTGCCAAAAACACACAAGCACAATGAACTGCCTCACACACACAAGCACAATGAACTACAACACAGACAAGCACAATGAACTCCCACATTCACACCCAAGCACAATGAACTGCCCCACACACAAAAGTACAATGAAGTGCCCATCACACACAAGTATAATGAAGTGCCCCACACACACAAGCACACTGAAATACAACTCACACAAGTACAATGATCTGCCCCACACACACAAGCACAATGAACTGCCCCACACACACAAGTACAATGAACTGCTCACACACACAAGCACACTGAAATACAACTCACACAAGTACAATGAACTGCCACACACACATGCACAATGAACTACAACACACACAAGCACAATGAACTGCCACATACACAAGCACAATGAACTGCCACACATACAAGCACAATGAACTGCCACACACACAAGCACAATGAACTGCCCCACACACAAGCACAATGAACTACAACACACACAAGCACAATGAACTGCCACATACACAAGCACAATGAACTGCCACACATACAGGCACAATGAAGTGCCACACACACAAGCGCAATGAACTACAACACACACAAGCACAATGAACCGCCACATACACAAGCACAATGAACTGTAACACATACAAGCACAATGAAGTGCCACACACACAAGCACACTGAACTGCCCCACACACAAGCACAATGAACTATCACAGACAAGCACACTGAACTGCCACACACACAAGCACACTGAACTGCCCAACACACAAGCACAATGAACTGCCACACACACAAGCACAATGAACTGCCACACACACACAAGCACAATGAACTCCCACACATACAAGCACAATGAACTGCAACACACACAAGCACTCTGAACTGCCCACACACACAAGCACACTGAACTGCCTCACACACAAGCACAATGAACTGCCACACACACACAAGCACAATGAACTGCCCCACACACACAAGCACAATGATCTGCCACACACACACAAGCACAATGAACTGCCCCACACACACACAAGCACAATTAACTACAACACAGACAAGCACAATGAACTGACACATACACACCCAAGCACAATGAACTGCCCCACACACACAAGTACAATGAACTGCCCCACACACACAAGCACACTGAAATACAACTCACACAAACACAATGAACTGCCACACACACAAGCACAATGAACTGCCACACACACAAGCACAATGAACTACAACACACACAAGCACAATGAACTGCCACATACAGAAGCACAATGAACTGCCACACACACAAGCACAATTAACTGATACTCACACACACACGCACACTGAACTGCCACACACACAAGCACAATGAACTGCCACACACACAAGCACAATGAACTGCCACACACACAAACACAATGAACTGCCCCACACACAAGCACAATGAACTACAACACAGACAAGCACAATGAACTGCCACACACTCAAGGACAATGAACTGCCACACACACAAGCACAATGAACTGCCACACACACAAGCACAATGAACTGCCACACACACAAGCACAATGAACTACAACACAGACAAGCACAATGAACTGCCTCACACACAAGCACAATTAATTGCCACACACACAAGCACAATTAAATGTCACTCACACACACAAGCACACTGAACTGCCTCACACTCAAGCACAATGAACTGCCACACACACAAGCACAATGAACTACAACACGAACAAGCACAATGAACTACCACACACACGAGCACAATGAACTGCCACACACACAAGTACAATGAACTACATCACAGACAAGCACAATGAACTGCCACACACACAAGCACAATTAAATGCCACACACACAAGCACAATGAACTGCCAAACACACAAGCACAATGAACTGCCCCACACACACAAGCACAATGAACTGCCACACACAGAAGCACAATGAACTGCCACACACACAAGCACAATGAACTGCCACACACACACAAGCACAATTAACTGCCACTCACACACACAAGCACACTGAACTGCCTCACACACAAGCACAATGAACTGCCACACCCACAAGCACAATAAACTGCCACACACACAAGCACAATGAACTGCCACACACACAAGCACAATGAACTGCCACACACACAAGCACACGTAACTGCTACACACACAAGCACAATGAACTGCCACACACACAAGCACAATGAACTGCCACACACACACAAGCACAGTGAACTACAATACAGACAAGCACAATGAACTGCCACACACACAAGCACAATGAACTACAACACAGACAAGCACAATGAACTGCCACACACACAATTACACTGAACTGCCGCACACACACGCAAGCACAATGAACTGCCCCACACACACAAGCACAATGAACTACAACACAGACAAGCACAATGAACTGCCACAACCACAAGTACACTGAACTGCCGCACACACACACAAGCACAATGAACTGCCACACACACACACGCACAATGAACTGCCCCACACACACAAGCACACTGAACTGCCACACACACAAGCACATTGAACTGCCACAAACACAAGCACAATGAACTGCCACACACACAAGAACAATGAACTGCCCCACACACAAGCTCAATGAACTGCCGCACACACAAGCAAAATGAACTGCCACACACACAAGCTGAATGAACTGCCCCACACACAAGCACAATGAACTGCCCCACACACAAGCACACTGAACTGCCACACACACAAGCACATTGAACTGCCACACACACAAGCTCAATGAACTGCCGCACACACAAACACAATGAACTGCCAAAAACACACAAGCACAATGAACTGCCTCACACACACAAGCACAATGAACTACAACACAGACAAGCACAATGAACTCCCACATTCACACCCAAGCACAATGAACTGCCCCACACACAAAAGTACAATGAAGTGCCCATCACACACAAGTACAATGAAGTGCCCCACACACACAAGCACACTGAAATACAACTCACACAAGTACAATGATCTGCCCCACACACGCAAGCACAATGAACTGCCCCACACACACAAGTACAATGAACTGCTCACACACACAAGCACACTGAAATACAACTCACACAAGTACAATGAACTGCCACACACACATGCACAATGAACTACAACACACACAAGCACAATGAACTGCCACATACACAAGCACAATGAACTGCCACACATACAAGCACAATGAACTGCCACACACACAAGCACAATGAACTGCCCCACACACAAGCACAATGAACTACAACACACACAAGCACAATGAACTGCCACATACACAAGCACAATGAACTGCCACACATACAGGCACAATGAAGTGCCACACACACAAGCGCAATGAACTACAACACACACAAGCACAATGAACCGCCACATACACAAGCACAATGAACTGTAACACATACAAGCACAATGAAGTGCCACACACACAAGCACACTGAACTGCCCCACACACAAGCACAATGAACTATCACAGACAAGCACACTGAACTGCCACACACACAAGCACACTGAACTGCCCAACACACAAGCACAATGAACTGCCACACACACAAGCACAATGAACTGCCACAAACACACAAGCACAATGAACTCCCACACATACAAGCACAATGAACTGCAACACACACAAGCACTCTGAACTGCCCACACACACAAGCACACTGAACTGCCTCACACACAAGCACAATGAACTGCCACACACACACAAGCACAATGAACTGCCCCACACACACAAGCACAATGATCTGCCACACACACACAAGCACAATGAACTGCCCCACACACACACAAGCACAATTAACTACAACACAGACAAGCACAATGAACTGACACATACACACCCAAGCACAATGAACTGCCCCACACACACAAGTACAATGAACTGCCCCACACACACAAGCACACTGAAATACAACTCACACAAACACAATGAACTGCCACACACACAAGCACAATGAACTGCCACACACACAAGCACAATGAACTACAACACACACAAGCACAATGAACTGCCACATACAGAAGCACAATGAACTGCCACACACACAAGCACAATTAACTGATACTCACACACACACGCACACTGAACTGCCACACACACAAGCACAATGAACTGCCACACACACAAGCACAATGAACTGCCACACACACAAACACAATGAACTGCCCCACACACAAGCACAATGAACTACAACACAGACAAGCACAATGAACTGCCACACACTCAAGGACAATGAACTGCCACACACACAAGCACAATGAACTGCCACACACACAAGCACAATGAACTGCCACACACACAAGCACAATGAACTACAACACAGACAAGCACAATGAACTGCCTCACACACAAGCACAATTAATTGCCACACACACAAGCACAATTAAATGTCACTCACACACACAAGCACACTGAACTGCCTCACACTCAAGCACAATGAACTGCCACACACACAAGCACAATGAACTACAACACGAACAAGCACAATGAACTACCACACACACGAGCACAATGAACTGCCACACACACAAGTACAATGAACTACATCACAGACAAGCACAATGAACTGCCACACACACAAGCACAATTAAATGCCACACACACAAGCACAATGAACTGCCAAACACACAAGCACAATGAACTGCCCCACACACACAAGCACAATGAACTGCCACACACAGAAGCACAATGAACTGCCACACACACAAGCACAATGAACTGCCACACACACACAAGCACAATTAACTGCCACTCACACACACAAGCACACTGAACTGCCTCACACACAAGCACAATGAACTGCCACACCCACAAGCACAATAAACTGCCACACACACAAGCACAATGAACTGCCACACACACAAGCACAATGAACTACCACACACACAAGCACACGTAACTGCTACACACACAAGCACAATGAACTGCCACACACACAAGCACAATGAACTGCCACACACACACAAGCACAGTGAACTACAATACAGACAAGCACAATGAACTGCCACACACACAAGCACAATGAACTACAACACAGACAAGCACAATGAACTGCCACACACACAATTACACTGAACTGCCGCACACACACGCAAGCACAATGAACTGCCCCACACACACAAGCACAATGAACTACAACACAGACAAGCACAATGAACTGCCACAACCACAAGTACACTGAACTGCCGCACACACACACAAGCACAATGAACTGCCACACACACACACGCACAATGAACTGCCCCACACACACAAGCACACTGAACTGCCACACACACAAGCACATTGAACTGCCACAAACACAAGCACAATGAACTGCCACACACACAAGAACAATGAACTGCCCCACACACAAGCTCAATGAACTGCCGCACACACAAGCAAAATGAACTGCCACACACACAAGCTGAATGAACTGCCCCACACACAAGCACAATGAACTGCCCCACACACAAGCACACTGAACTGCCACACACACAAGCACATTGAACTGCCACACACACAAGCTCAATGAACTGCCGCACACACAAACACAATGAACTGCCAAAAACACACAAGCACAATGAACTGCCTCACACACACAAGCACAATGAACTACAACACAGACAAGCACAATGAACTCCCACATTCACACCCAAGCACAATGAACTGCCCCACACACAAAAGTACAATGAAGTGCCCATCACACACAAGTACAATGAAGTGCCCCACACACACAAGCACACTGAAATACAACTCACACAAGTACAATGATCTGCCCCACACACGCAAGCACAATGAACTGCCCCACACACACAAGTACAATGAACTGCTCACACACACAAGCACACTGAAATACAACTCACACAAGTACAATGAACTGCCACACACACATGCACAATGAACTACAACACACACAAGCACAATGAACTGCCACATACACAAGCACAATGAACTGCCACACATACAAGCACAATGAACTGCCACACACACAAGCACAATGAACTGCCCCACACACAAGCACAATGAACTACAACACACACAAGCACAATGAACTGCCACATACACAAGCACAATGAACTGCCACACATACAGGCACAATGAAGTGCCACACACACAAGCGCAATGAACTACAACACACACAAGCACAATGAACCGCCACATACACAAGCACAATGAACTGTAACACATACAAGCACAATGAAGTGCCACACACACAAGCACACTGAACTGCCCCACACACAAGCACAATGAACTATCACAGACAAGCACACTGAACTGCCACACACACAAGCACACTGAACTGCCCAACACACAAGCACAATGAACTGCCACACACACAAGCACAATGAACTGCCACACACACACAAGCACAATGAACTCCCACACATACAAGCACAATGAACTGCAACACACACAAGCACTCTGAACTGCCCACACACACAAGCACACTGAACTGCCTCACACACAAGCACAATGAACTGCCACACACACACAAGCACAATGAACTGCCCCACACACACAAGCACAATGATCTGCCACACACACACAAGCACAATGAACTGCCCCACACACACAAGCACAATTAACTACAACACAGACAAGCACAATGAACTGACACATACACACCCAAGCACAATGAACTGTCCCACACACACAAGTACAATGAACTGCCCCACACACACAAGCACACTGAAATACAACTCACACAAACACAATGAACTGCCACACACACAAGCACAATGAACTGCCACACACACAAGCACAATGAACTACAACACACACAAGCACAATGAACTGCCACATACAGAAGCACAATGAACTGCCACACACACAAGCACAATTAACTGATACTCACACACACACGCACACTGAACTGCCACACACACAAGCACAATGAACTGCCACACACACAAGCACAATGAACTGCCACACACACAAACACAATGAACTGCCCCACACACAAGCACAATGAACTACAACACAGACAAGCACAATGAACTGCCACACACTCAAGGACAATGAACTGCCACACACACAAGCACAATGAACTGCCACACACACAAGCACAATGAACTGCCACACACACAAGCACAATGAACTACAACACAGACAAGCACAATGAACTGCCTCACACACAAGCACAATTAATTGCCACACACACAAGCACAATTAACTGCCACTCACACACACAAGCACACTGAACTGCCTCACACTCAAGCACAATGAACTGCCACACACACAAGCCCAATGAACTACAACACGAACAAGCACAATGAACTACCACACACACGAGCACAATGAACTGCCACACACACAAGTACAATGAACTACATCACAGACAAGCACAATGAACTGCCACACACACAAGCGCAATTAAATGCCACACACACAAGCACAATGAACTGCCAAACACACAAGCACAATGAACTGCCCCACACACACAAGCACAATGAACTGCCACACACAGAAGCACAATGAACTGCCACACACACAAGCACAATGAACTGCGCCACACACACAAGCACAATGAACTGCCACACACACAAGCACAATGAACTGCCACACACACAAACACAATGAACTGCCCCACACACACAAGCACAATGAACTGCCAAACACAGAAGCACAATGAACTGCCTCCAACAGAAATACAATGAACTGCCACACAAACAAGCTCAATGAACTGCCGCACACACAAGCACAATGAACTGCCACACACACAAGCACAATGAACTGCCACACATACAAGCACAATGAACTGCCACACACACAATATCAATGAACTGCCACACACACAAGCACAATTAACTGCCACTCACACACACAAGCACACTGAACTGCCTCACACACAAGCACAATGAACTGCCACACACACAAGCACAATGAACTGCCACACACACAAGCACAATGAACTGCGCCACACACACAAGCACAATGAACTGCCACACACAGAAGCACATTGAGCTGCCACACACACAAGCACAATGAACTGCCTCAAACAGAAATACAATGAACTGCCATACACACAAGCTCAATGAACTGCCGCACACACAAGCACAATGAAATGCCACACACACAATCACAATGAACTGCCACACACACAAGCACAATTAACTGCCACTCACACACAAGTACAATGAACTGCCCCACACACACAAGTACAATGAACTGCTCACACACACAAGCACACTGAAATACAACTCACACAAGTACAATGAACTGCCACACACACATGCACAATGAACTACAACACTCACAAGCACAATGAACTGCCACATACACAAGCACAATGAACTGCCACACATACAAGCACAATGAACTGCCACACACACAAGCACAATGAACTGCCCCACACACAAGCACAATGAACTACAACACACACAAGCACAATGAACTGCCACATACACAAGCACAATGAACTGCCACACACACAAGCACAATTAACTGCCACTCACACACACAAGCACACTGAACTGCCTCACACTCAAGCACAATGAACTGCCACACACACAAGCACAATGAACTACAACACGAACAAGCACAATGAACTACCACACACACGAGCACAATGAACTGCCACACACACAAGTACAATGAACTACAACACAGACAAGCACAATGAACTGCCACACACACAAGCACAATTAAATGCCACACACAGAAGCACAATGAACTGCCAAACACACAAGCACAATGAACTGCCCCACACACACAAGCACAATGAACTGCCACACACAGATGCACAATGAACTGCCACACACACAAGCACAATGAACTGCGCCACACACACAAGCACAATGAACTGCCACACACACAAGCACAATGAACTGCCACACACACAAGCACAATGAACTGCCCCACACACACAAGCACAATGAACTGCCAAACACAGAAGCACATTGAACTGCCACACACACAAGCACAATGAACTGCCTCAAACAGAAATACAATGAACTGCCACACAAACAAGCTCAATGAACTGCCGCACACACAAGCACAATGAACTGCCACACATACAAGCACAATGAACTGCCACACACACAATATCAATGAACTGCTACACACACAAGCACAATTAACTGCCACTCACACACACAAGCACACTGAACTGCCTCACACACAAGCACAATGAACTGCCACACACACAAGCACAATGAACTGCCACACACATAAGCACAATGAACTGCCACACACACAAGCACAATGAACTACCACACACACAAGCACAATGAACTGCCACACACACAAACACAATGAACTGCCACACACACACAAGCACAATGAACTGCCTTACACACACAAGCACAATGAACTGCCACACGCACAAGCACAATGAACTACAACACAGACAAGCACAATGAACTGCCACACACCCAAAAGTACAATGAAGTGCCCCACACACACAAGTACAATGATTTGCCCCACACACACACAAGCACACTGAAATACAACTCACACAAGTACAATGAACTGCCACACACACAAGCACATTGAACTACAACACACACAAGCACAATGAACTGCCACACACACAAATACAATGAACTGCCACACACACAAGCTCAATGAACTGCCGCACACACAAGCAAAATGAACTGCCACACATACAAGCACAATGAACTGCCACACACACAAACACAATGAACTGCCACACACACAAGCACAATTAACTGCCACTCACACAAGCACACTGAACTGCCTCACACACAAGCACACTGAACTGCCTCACACACAAGCACAATGAACTGCCACACACACAAGCACAATGAACTGCCCCATACACAAGCACAATGAACTGCCACACACACCCAAGCACACCGAACTGCCACACACACAAGCTCATTGAACTGCCTCACACACAAGAACCTGAACTGCCTCACACACAAGCACAATGAACTGCCACACACACAAACACAATGAACTGCCACACACAGAAGCAAAATGAACTGCCACACACAAACAAGCACACTTAACTGCCACACACACAAGCTCAATGAACTGCCCCACACACAAGCACAATGAACTGCCCCACGCACAAGCACATTGAACTGCCACACACACAAGCACAATGAACTGCAACACTCACAAGCACAATGAACTGCCACACACACAAGCACAAAGAACTGCCTCACACACAAGCACAATGAACTACAACACAGACAAGCACAATGAACTGCCACACACACAAGGACAATGAACTGCCACACACACAAGCACAATGAACTGCCACACACACAAGCACAATGAACTGCCACACACACAAGCACAATGAACTACAACACAGACAAGCACAATGAACTACCACACACACAAGCACAATGAACTGCCACACACACAAGCACAATTAACTGCCACTCACACACACAAGCACACTGAACTGCCTCACACACAAGCACAATGAACTACAACACAGACAAGCACAATGAACTGCCACACACACGAGCACAATGAACTGCCACACACACAAGTACAATGAACTACAACACAGACAAGCACAATGAACTGCCACACACACAAGCACAATTAAATGCCACACACACAAGCACAATGAACTGCCACACACACAAGAACTATGAACTGCCCCACACACACAAGCACAATGAACTGCCACACACAGAAGCACAATGAACTGCCACACACACAAGCACAATGAACTGCGCCACACACACAAGCACAATGAACTGCCACACACACAAGCACAATGAACTGCCACACACACAAGCACAATGAACTGCGCCACACACACAAGCACAATGAACTGCCACACACAGAAGCACATTGAACTGCCACACACACAAGCACAATGAACTGCCTCAAACAGAAATACAATGAACTGCCATACACACAAGCTCAATGAACTGCCGCACACACAAGCACAATGAAATGCCACACACACAATCACAATGAACTGCCACACACACAAGCACAATTAACTGCCACTCACACACACAAGCACACTGAACTGCCTCACACACAAGCACAATGAACTGCCACACACACAAGCACAATGAACTGCCACACACACAAGCACAATGAACTGCCACACACACAAGCACAATGAACTACCACACACACAAGCACAATGAACTGCCACACACACAAACACAATGAACTGCTACACACACACAAGCACAATGAACTGCCTTACACACACAAGCACAATGAACTGCCACACGCACAAGCACAATGAACTACAACGCAGACAAGCACAATGAACTGCCACACACCCAAAAGTACAAGGAAGTGCCCCACACACACAAGTACAATGATTTGCCCCACACACACACAAGCACACTGAAATACAACTCACACAAGTACAATGAACTGCCACACACACAAGCACATTGAACTACAACACACACAAGCACAATGAACTGCCACACACACAAATACAATGAACTGCCACACACACAAGCTCAATGAACTGCCGCACACACAAGCAAAATAAACTGCCACACATACAAGCACAATGAACTGCCACACACACAAACACAATGAACTGCCACACACACAAGCACAATTAACTGCCACTCACACAAGCACACTGAACTGCCTCACACACAAGCACACTGAACTGCCTCACACACAAGCACAATGAACTGCCACACACACAAGCACAATGAACTGCCCCACACACAAGCACAATGAACTGCCACACACACCCAAGCACACCGAACTGCCACACACACAAGCTCAATGAACTGCCTCACACACAAGCACACTGAACTGCCTCACACACAAGCACAATGAACTGCCACACACACAAGCACAATGAACTGCCACACACAGAAGCACAATGAACTGCCACACTCAAACAAGCACACCGACCTGCCACACACACAAGCTCAATGAACTGCCCCACACACAAGCACAATGAACTGCCCCACGCACAAGCACATTGAACTGCCACACACACAAGCACAATGAACTGCCACACACACAAGCACAATGAACTGCCACACACACAAGCACAAAGAACTGCCTCACACACAAGCACAATGAACTACAACACAGACAAGCACAATGAACTGCCACACACACAAGGACAATGAACTGCTACACACACAAGCACAATGAACTGCCACACACACAAGCACAATGAACTGCCACACACACAAGCACAATGAACTACAACACAGACAAGCACAATGAACTACCACACACACAAGCACAATGAACTGCCACACACACAAGCACAATTAACTGCCACTCACACACACAAGCACACTGAACTGCATCACACACAAGCACAATGAACTACAACACAGACAAGCACAATGAACTGCCACACACACGAGCACAATGAACTGCCACACACACAAGCACAATGAACTAAAACACAGACAAGCACAATGAACTGCCACACACACAAGCACAATGAACTAAAACACAGACAAGCACAATGAACTGCCACACACACAAGCACATTGAACTGCCACATACACAAGCACAATGAACTTCCCCACACATACAAGTACAATGAACTGCCACACACACAAGCACAATAAAATGGCCAACACACAAGCACAATGAACTGCCACACACCGAAGCACAATGAACGGCCACACACACAAGCACAATGAACTGCCACACACACAAATACAATGAACTGCCACACACACAAGCTCAATGAACTGCCGCACACACAAGCACGATGAACTGCCACACACACAAGCACAATGAACTGCCACACACACAAGCACAATGAACTGCCACACACACAATCACAATGAACTGCCACACACACAAGCACAATGAACTGCCCCCCACACACAAGTACAATGAACTGTTCACACCCACAAGCACACTGAAATGCAACTCACAGAAGTACAATGAACTGCCACACACACAAGCACAATGAACTACAACACACACAAGCACAATGAACTGCCACATACACAAGCACAATGAACTGCCACACACACAAGCACAATGAACTGCCACACATACAAGCACAATGAAGTGCCACACACACAAGAACTCTGAACTGTCCCACACACACAAGCACACTGAACTGCCTCACACACAAGCACAATGAACTGCCACATACACAAGCACAATGAACTGCCACACACACAAGCACACTGAACTGCCCCACACACACAAGCACAATGATCTGCCATACACACACAAGCACAATGAACTGCCTCACACACACAAGCAAAATGAAAAACAACACAAACAAGCACAATGAACTGCCACATACACAACCAAGCGCAATGAACTGCCCCACACACACAAGTACAATGAACTGCCCTACACATACAAGCACACTGAAATACAACTCACACAAGCACAATGAACTGCCACACACACAAGCACAATGAACTGCCACACACACAAGCACAATGAACTACAACACACACACAAGCAAATTGAACTGTCACATACACAAGGACAATGAACTGCCACACACACAAGCACAATTAACTGTCACTCACACACACAAGCACACTGAACTGCCTCACACACAAGCACAATGAACTGCCACACACACAAGCACACTGAACTGCCACACACACAAGCACAAGGAACTGCCACACACACAAGCACACTGAACTGCCAAACACACAAGCACAATGAATTGCCACACACACAAGCACATGGAACTGCCACACACACAAGCACAATGAACTGCCACACACACAAGCACAATGAACTGCCACAGACACAAGCATAATGAACTACAACACAGACAAGCACAATGAACTGCCACACACACAAGCACAATGAACTACAACATAGACAAGCACAATGAACTGCCAAACACACAAGCACACTGAACTGCCGCACACACACACAAGCACAATGAACTGCTACACACACAAGCACAATGAACTACAACACAGACAAGCACAGTGAACTGCCACACACACAAGCACACTGAACTGTTGCACACACCCACAAGCACAATGAACTGCCCCACACATACAAGCACACTGAACTGCCACACACACAAGTACACTGAACTGCCACACACACAAGCACATTGAACTGCCACACACACAAGCACAATGAACTGCCTCACACACACAAGCAAAATGAAAAACAACACAAACAAGCACAATGAACTGCCACATACACAACCAAGCGCAATGAACTGCCCCACACACACAAGTACAATGAACTGCCCCACACATACAAGCACACTGAAATACAACTCACACAAGAACAATGAACTGCCACACACACAAGCACAATGAACTGCCACACACACAAGCACAATGAACTGCCACAGACACAAGCATAATGAACTACAACACAGACAAGCACAATGAACTGCCACACACACAAGCACAATGAACTACAACACAGACAAGCACAATGAACTGCCAAACACACAAGCACACTGAACTGCCGCACACACACACAAGCACAATGAACTGCTACACACACAAGCACAATGAACTACAACACAGACAAGCACAGTGAACTGCCACACACACAAGCACACTGAACTGCCGCACACACACACAAGCACAATGAACTGCCCCACACACACAAGCACACTGAACTGCCACACACACAAGCACACTGAACTGCCACACACACAAGCACATTGAACTGCCACACACACAAGCACAATGAACTGCCCCACACACAAGCACAATGAACTGCCACACACACAAATACAATGAACTGCCACACACACAAGCTCAATGAACTGCCGCACACACAAGCACAATGAACTGCCACACACACAAGCACAATGAACTGCCACACACACAAACACAATGAACTGCCACACAAACAAGCACAATTAACTGTCACTCACACACAGAAGCACACTGAACTGCCTCACACACAAGCACATTGAACTGCCACACACACAAGCACAATGAACTGCCACACACACAAGCACAATGAACTGAAACACACACAAGCACAATGAACTGCTACACACACAAGCACACCGAACTGCCACACACACAAGCTCAATGAACTGCCCCACACACAAGCACAATGAACTGCCACACACACAAGCATAATGAACTACAACACAGACAAGCACAATGAACTGCCACACACACAAGCACAATGAACTACAACACAGACAAGCACAATGAACTGCCACACACACAAGCACACTGAACTGCCGCACACACACACAAGCACAATGAACTGCTACACACACAAGCACAATGAACTACAACACAGACAAGCACAGTGAACTGCCACACACAGAAGCACACTGAACTGCCGCACACACACACAAGCACAATGAACTGCCCCACACACACAAGCACACTGAACTGCCACACACACAAGCACACTGAACTGCCACACACACAAGCACATTGAACTGCCACACACACAAGCACAATGAACTGCCCCACACACAAGCACAATGAACTGCCACACACACAAATACAATGAACTGCCACACACACAAGCTCAATGAACTGCCGCACACACAAGCACAATGAATTGCCACACACACAAGCACAATGAACTGTCACACACACAAACACAATGAACTGCTACACAAACAAGCACAATTAACTGTCACTCACACACAGAAGCACACTGAACTGCGTCACACACAAGCACATTGAACTGCCACACACACAAGGACAATGAACTGCCACACACACAAATACAATGAACTGCCACACACACAAGCTCAATGAACTGCCGCACACACAAGCAAACTGAACTGCCACACACACAAACACAATGAACTGCCACACACACACAAGCACAATTAACTGCCACTCACACACACAAGCACACTGAACTGCCTCACACACAAACACAATGAACTGCCACACACACAAGCACAATGAACTGCCACACACAGAAGCACAATGAACTGCCACACACACAAGCACACCGAACTACCACACACACAAGCTTAATGAACTGCCCCACACACAAGCACAATGAACTGCCCCACACACAAGCACATTGAACTGCCACACACACAAGCACAATGAACTGCCACACACACAAGCACAATGAACTGCCACACACACAAGCACAATGAACTGCCACACGCACAAGCACAATGAACTGCCACACATACAAGCACAATGAACTAAAATACAGACAAGCACAATGAACTGCCACACACACAAGCACAATGAACTGCCACACACACACTAGCACAATGAACTACAACACAGACAAGCACAATGAACTGCCATACACACGAGCACAATGAACTGCCACACACACAAGCACAATGAACTACAACACAGACAAGCACAATGAACTGCCACACACACAAGCACAATGAACTGCCACATACACAAGCACAATGAACTGCCCCACACACACAAGCACAATGAACTGCCACACACACAAGCACAATGAACTGCCACACACAGAAGCACAATGAACTGCCACACACACAAGCACAATGAACTGCCACACACACAAATACAATGAACTGCCACACACACAAGCTCAATGAACTGCCGCACACACAAGCACAATGAACTGCCACACACACAAACACAATAAACTGCCACACACACATGCACAATGAACTGCCACACACACAATCACAATGAACTGCCACACACACAAGCACAAATAACTGCCACTCACACACACAAGCACACCAAACTGCCTCACACACAAGCACAATGAACTACCACACACACAAGCACAATGAACTGCAACACACAAAAGCACAATGAACTGCCACACACACAAGCAAAATGAACTGACACACACACAAGCACAATGTACTGCCACACACACAAGCACAATGAACTGCCACACACACAAACACAATGAACTGCCACACACACACAAGCACAATGTACTGCCTTACACACACAAGCACAATGAACTGCTCACACACACAAGTACAATGAAGTGCCTCACACACACAAGTACAATGAAGTGCCCCACACACACAAGCACACTGAAATACAACTCACACAAGTACAATGAACTGCCACACACACAAGCACAATGAACTGCCCCACACACACAAGTACAATGAACTGCCACACACACAATCACAATGAACTGCCACACACACAAGCACAATTAACTGCCACTCACACATACAAGCACACTGAACTGCCTCACACACAAGCACAATGAACTGCCACACACACAAGCACAATGAACTGCTCACACACACAAGTATAATGAACTGCTCACACACACAAGTACAATGAAGTGCCCCACACACACAAGCACACTGAAATACAACTCACACAAGTACAATGAACAGCCACACACACAAGCACAATGAACTACAACACACACAAGCACAATGAACTGCCACATACACAAGCACAATGAACTGCCACACACACAAGCACAATGAACTGCCACACAGAAAAGCACAATGAACTGCCACACACAGACACAAGCACAATGAACTACAACACACACAAGCACAATGAACTGCCACATTCACAAGCACAATGAACTGCCACACACACAAGAACAATTAACTGCCACTCACACACACAAGCACACTGAACTGCCTCACACACAAGCAAAATAAACTGCCACACACACACGCACACTGAACTGCCACACACACAAGCACAATGAACTGCCACACACACAAGCACACTGAACTGCCACACACACAAGCACAATGAATTGCCACACACACAAGCACACATCACTACCACACACACAAGCACACATCACTGCCACACACACAAGCACAATGAACTGCCACACACACAAGCACAATGAACTGCCACTCACACACACAAGCACAATGAACTGCCTCACACACAAGCACAATGAACTGCCTCACACACAAGCACAATGAACTGCCTCACACACAAGCACAATGAACTACAACACAGACAAGCACAATGAACTGCCACACACACGAGCACAATGAACTGCCATACACACAAGCACAATGAACTACAACACAGACAAGCACAATGAACTGCCACACACACAAGCACAATGAACTACCACATACACAAGCACAATGAACTGCCCCACACACACAAGCACAATGAACTGCCACACACACAAGCACAATGAACTGCCACACACACAAGCACAATGAACTGCCACACACACAAGCACAATGAACAGCCACACACACAAATACAATGAACTGCCACACACACAAGCTCAATGAACTGCCGCACACATAAGCAAAATGAACTGCCACACACACAAGCATAATGAACTGCCACACACACAAACACAATGAACTGCCACACACACAAGCACAATTAACTGCCACTCACACACACAAGCACAATGAACTACAACACACACAAGCACAATGAACTGCCACATACACAAGCACAATGAACTGCCACACACACAAGGACAATTAACTGCCACTCACACACACACGCACACTGAACTGCCACACACACAAGCATACGGAACTGCCACACACACAAGCACAATAAACTGCCACACACACAAGCACAATGAACTGCCACACACACAAGCTCAATGAACTACAACACAGACAAGCACAATGAACTGCCACACACACAAGCACACTGAACTGCCGCACACACACACAAGCACAATGAACTGCCACAAACACAAGCACAATGAACTACAACACAGACAAGCACAATGAACTGCCACACACACAAGCACACTGAACTGCCGCACACACTCACAAGCACAATGAACTGCCCCACACACGCAAGCACACTGAACTGCCACACACACAAGCACATTGAACTGCCACACACACAAGCACAATGAACTGCCACACACACAAGCAGAATGAACTGCCCCACACACAAGCACAATGAACTGCCACACACACAAATACAATGAACTGCCACACACGCAAGCTCAATGAACTGCCGCACACACAAGCAAAATGAACTGCCACACATACAAGCACAATGAACTGCCACACACACAAACACATTGAACTGCCACACACACAAGCACAATTAACTGCCACTCACACAAGCACACTGAACTGCCTCACACACAAGAACACTGAACTGCCTCACACACAAGCACAATGAACTGCCACACACACAAGCACAATGAACTGCCCCACACAGAAGCACAATGAACTGCCACACACACATAAGCACACCGAACTGCCACACACACAAGCTCAGTGAACTGCCTCACACACAAGCACACTGAACTGCCTCACACACAAGCACAATGAACTGCCACACACACAAGCACAATGAACTGCCACACACAGAAGCACAATGAACTGCCACACACACACAAGCACACCGAACTGCCACACCCACAAGCTCAATGAACTGCCCCACACACAAGCACAATGAACTGCCCCACACACAAGCACATTGAACTGCCATACACACAAGCACAATGAACTGCCACACACACAAACACAATGAACTGCCACACACACACAAGCACAATGAACTGCCTTACACATACAAGCACAATGAACTGCTCACACAAACAAGTACAATGAAGTGCCTCACACACACAAGTACAATGAAGTGCCCCACACACACAAGCACACTGAAATACAACTCACACAAGTACAATGAACTGCCACACACACAAGCACAATGAACTGCCCCACACACACAAATACAATGAACTGCCACACACACAATCACAATGAACTGAGACACACACAAGCACAATTAACTGCCACTCACACACACAAGCACACTGAACTGCCTCACACACAAGCACAATGAACTGCCACACACACAAGCACAATGAACTGCTCACACACACAAGTATAATGAACTGCTCACACACACAAGTACAATGAAGTGCCCCACACACACAAGCACACTGAAATACAACTCACACAAGTACAATGAACTGCCACACACACAAGCACAATGAACTACAACACACACAAGCACAATGAACTGCCACATACACAAGCACAATGAACTGCCACACACACAAGCACAATGAACTGCCTCACACACAAGCACAATGAACTGCCACACACACACAAGCACAATGAACTGCCACACATACAAGCACAATGAAGTGCCACACACACAAGCACTCTGAACTGTCCCACACACACAAGCACACTGAGCTGCCGCACACACAAGCACAATAAACTTCCACACACACAAGCACAATGAACTGCCACACACACACAAGCACATTGAACTCCCACACATACAAGCACAATGAACTGCCACACACACAAGCACTCTGAACTGCCCCACACACACACAAGCACACTGAACTGCCGCACACACAAGCACAATGAACTGCCGCACACACACAAGCACAATGAAATGCCCCACACACACAAGCACAATGAACTGCTACACACACAAAAGCACAATGAACTGCCACACACACAAGCACAATGAACTGCCACATACACACCCAAGCACAATGAACTGTCCCACACACACAAGCACACTGAAATACAACTCACACAAGCACAATGAACTGCCACACACACAAGCACAATGAACTGCCACACCCACAAGCACAATGAACTACAACACACACACAAGCACAATGAACTGCCATATTCACAAGCACAATGAACTGCCACACACACAAGCACAATTAACTGCCACTCACACACACAAGCACACTGAACTGCCTCACACACCAGCACAATGAACTGCCACACACACAAGCACACTGAACTTCCACACACACAAGCACAATGAACTGCCACACACACAAGCACACTGAACTGCCACACACACAAGCACAATGAATTGCCACACACACATGCACACGGAACTGCCACACACACAAGCACAATGAACTGCCACACACACAAGCACAATGAACTACAACACAGACAAGCACAATGAACTGCCACACACACAAGCACACTGAACTGCCGCACACACACACACAAGCACAATGAACTGCTACACACACAAGCACAATGAACTACAACACAGACAAGCACAATGAACTGCCACACACACAAGCACAATGAACTGCCCCACACACACAAGCACACTGAACTGTCACACACACAAGCACATTGAACTGCCACACACACAAGCACACTGAACTGTCACACACACAAGCACACGGAACTGCCACTCACACAAGCATAATAAACTGCCACACACACAAGCACAATGAACTGCCACACACACAAGCACAATGAACTACAACACAGACAAGCACAATGAACTGCCACACACACAAGCACACTGAACTGCCGCACACACACACAAGCACAATGAACTGCCACAAACACAAGCACAATGAACTACAACACAGACAAGCACAATGAACTGCCACACACACAAGCACACTGAACTGCCGCACACACACACAAGCACAATGAACTGCCCCACACACACAAGCACACTGAACTGCCACACACACAAGCACATTGAACTGCCACACACCCAAGCACAATGAACTGCCACACACACAAGCAGAATGAACTGCCCGACACACAAGCACAATGAACTGCCACACACACAAATACAATGAACTGCCACACACGCAAGCTCAATGAACTGCCGCACACACAAGCAAAATGAACTGCCACACATAGAAGCACAATGAACTGCCACACACACAAACACATTGAACTGCCACACACACAAGCACAATTAACTGCCACTCACACAAGCACACTGAACTGCCTCACACACAAGAACACTGAACTGCCTCACACACAAGCTCAATGAACTGCCACACACACAAGCACAATGAACTGCCCCACACAGAAGCACAATGAACTGCCACACACACATAAGCACACCGAACTGCCACACACACAAGCTCAGTGAACTGCCTCACACACAAGCACACTAAACTGCCTCACACACAAGCACAATGAACTGCCACACACACAAGCACAATGAACTGCCACACACAGAAGCTCAATGAACTGCCACACACACACAAGCACACCGAACTGCCACACCCACAAGCTCAATGAACTGCCCCACACACAAGCACAATGAACTGCCCCACACACAAGCACACCGAACTGCCACACCCACAAGCTCAATGAACTGCCCCACACACAAGCACAATGAACTGCCCCACACACAAGCATATTGAACTGCCATACACACAAGCACAATGAACTGCCACACACACAAACACAATGAACTGCCACACACACACAAGCACAATGAACTGCCTTACACACACAAGCACAATGAACTGCTCACAGAAAAGAAGTACAATGAAGTGCCTCACACACACAAGTACAATGAAGTGCCCCACACACACAAGCACACTGAAATACAACTCACACAAGTACAATGAACTGCCACACACAGAAGCACAATGAACTGCCCCACACTCACAAGTACAATGAACTGCCACACACACAATCACACTGAACTGAGTCACACACAGGCACAATTAACTGCCACTCACACACACAAGCACATTGAACTGCCTCACACACAAGCACAATGAACTGCCACACACACAAGCACAATGAACTGCTCACACACACAAGTATAATGAACTGCTCACACACACAAGTACAATGAAGTGCCCCACACACACAAGCACACTGAAATACAACTCACACAAGTACAATGAACTGCCACACACACAAGCACAATGAACTACAACACACACAAGCACAATGAACTGCCACATACACAAGCACAATGAACTGCCACACACACAAGCACAATGAACTGCCACACACACAAGCACAATGAACTGCCACACACACACAAGCACAATGAACTGCCACACATACAAGCACAATGAAGTGCCACACACACAAGCACTCTGAACTGTCCCACAGACACAAGCACACTGAACTGCCGCACACACAAGCACAATGAACTTCCACACACACAAGCACAATGAACTGCCACACACACACAAGCACATTGAACTCCCACACATACAAGCACAATGAACTGCCACACACATAAGCACTCTGAACTGCCCCACACACACACAAGCACACTGAACTGCCGCACACACAAGCACAATGAACTGCCTCACACACACAAGCACAATGAAATGACCCACACACACAAGCACAATGAACTGCTACACACACACAAGCACAATGAAATGACCCACACACACAAGCACAATGAACTGCTACACACACACAAGCACAATGAACTGCCACACACACAAGCACAATGAACTGCCACATACACACCCAAGCACAATGAACTGTCCCACACACACAAGCACACTGAAATACAACTCACACAAGCACAATGAACTGCCACACACACAAGCACAATGAACTGCCACACACACACAAGCACAATGAACTACAACACACACACAAGCACAATGAACTGCCACATTCACAAGCACAATGAACTGCCACACACACAAGCACAATTAACTGCCACACACACAAGCACAATTAACTGCCACTCACACACACAAGCACACTGAACTGCCTCACACACAAGCACAATGAACTGCCACACACACAAGCACACTGAACTGCCACACACACAAGCACAATGAACTGCCACACACACAAGCACACTGAACTGCCACACACACAAGCACAATGAATTGCCACACACACATGCACACGGAACTGCCACACACACAAGCACAATGAACTGCCACACACACAAGCACAATGAACTACAACACAGACAAGCACAATGAACTGCCACACACACAAGCACACTGAACTGCCGCACACACACACACAAGCACAATGAACTGCTACACACACAAGCACAATGAACTACAACACAGACAAGCACAAGGAACTGCCACACACACAAGCACAATGAACTGCCCCACACACACAAGCACACTGAACTGTCACACACACAAGCACATTGAACTGCCACACACACAAGCACAATGAACTGCCACACACACAAGCACAATGAACTGCCGCACACATAAGCACAATGAACTGCCACACACACAACCACAATGAACTGCCACACACAGACAAGCACAATGAACTGCCTTTCACACACAAGCACAATGAACTGCTCACACACACAAGTACAATGAAGTGCCTCACACACACAAGTACAATGAAGTGCCCCACACACACAAGCACACTGAAATACAACTCACACAATTACAATGAACTGCCACACACACAAGCACAATGAACTGCCCCACACACACAAGTACAATGAACTGCCACACACACAATCACAATGAACTGCCACACACACAAGCACAATTAACTGCCACTCACACACACAAGCAAACTGAACTGCCTCACACACAAGCACAATGAACTGCCACACACACAAGCACAATGAACTGCTCACACACACAAGTATAATGAACTGCTCACACACACAAGTACAATGAAGTGCCCCACACACACAAGCACACTGAAATACAACTCACACAAGTACAATGAACTGCCACACACACAAGCACAATGAACTACAACACAAACAAGCCCAATGAACTGCCACATACACAAGCACAATGAACTGCCACACACACAAGCACAATGAACTGCCACACACACAAGCACAATGAACTTCCACACACACAAGCACAATGAACTGCCACACACACACAAGCACATTGAACTCCCACGCATACAAACACAATGAACTGCCACACACACAAGCACTCTGAACTGCCCCACACACACACACAAGCACAATGAACTGCCACACACACACAAGCACATTGAACTCCCACATATACAAACACAATGAACTGCCACACACACAAGCACTCTGAACTGCCCCACACACACACAAGCACACTGAACTGCCGCACACACAAGCACAATGAACTGCCACACACACTCAAGCACAATAAAATGCCCCACACACACAAGCACGATGAACTGCCACACACACACAAGCACAATGAACTGCCACATACACACCCAAGCACAATGAACTGCCCCACACACACAAGCGCACTGAAATACAACTCACACAAGCACAATGAACTGCCACACACACAAGCACAATGAACTGCCACACACACAAGCACAATGAACTACAACACACACAAGCACAATGAACTGCCACATTCACAAGCACATTGAACTGCCACACACACAAGCACAATTAACTGCCACTCACACACACAAGCACACTGAACTGCCTCACACACAAGCACAATGAAGTGCCACACACACAAGCACACTGAACTGCCACACACACAAGTACAATGAACTGCCACACACACAAGCACACTGAACTGCCACACACAGAAGCACAATGAATTGCCACACACACAAGCACACGGAACTGCCACACACACAAACACAATGAACTGCCACACACACAAGCACAATGAACTACAACACAGACAAGCACAATGAACTGCCACACACACAAGCACACTGAAATGCCGCACACACACACACAAGCACAATGAACTGCTACACACACAAGCACAATGAACTACAACACAGACAAGCACAATGAACTGCCACACACACAAGCACAATGAACTGCCCCACACACACAAGCACACTGAACTGTCACACACACAAGCACATTGAACTGCCACACACACAAGCACAATGAACTGCCACTCACACAAGCACAATGAACTGCCACACACATAAGCACAATGAACTGCCACCCACACAAACACAATGAACTGCCACACACACACAAGCACAATGAACTGCCTTTCACACACAAGTACAATGAAGTGCCTCACACACACAAGTACAATGAAGTGCCCCACACACACAAGCACACTGAAATACAACTCGCACAAGTAGAATGAACTGCCACACACACAAGCACAATGAAATGCCCCACACACACAAGTACAATGAACTGCCACACACACAATCACAATGAACTGCCACACACACAAGCACAATTAACTGCCACTCACACACACAAGCACACTGAACTGCTTCACACACAAGCACAATAAACTGCCACACACACAAGAACAATGAACTGCTCACACACACAAGTATAATGAACTGCTCACACACACAAGTGCAATGAAGTGCCCCACACACACAACCACACTGAAATACAACTCACACAAGTACAATGAACTGCCACACACACAAGCACAATGAACTACAACACACACAAGCACAATGAACTGCCACATACACAAGCACAATGAACTGCCACACACACAAGCAAAATGAACTGCCACACACACAAGCACAATGAAGTGCCACACACACACAAGCACAATGAACTGCCACACATACAAGCACAATGAAGTGCTACACACACAAGCACTCTGAACTTTCCCACACACACAAGCACACTGAACTGCCGCACACACAAGCAGAATGAACTGCCCCACACACACACAAGCACAATGAACTGCCACACACACACAAGCACATTGAACTCCCACACATACACGCACAATGAACTGCCACACACACACAAGCACAATGAACTGCCACACACACACAAGCACAATGAACTGCCACACACACAAGCACAATGAACTGCCACATACACACAAGCACTATGAACTGCCACACACACACAAGCACAATGAACTGCCACACACACACAAGCACAATGAACTGCCACACACACAAGCACAATCAACTGCCACATGCACACCCAAGCACAATGAACTGCCCACACACACAAGCACATTGAAATACAACTAACACAAGCACAATGAACTGCCACACACACAAGCACAATGAACTGCCACACACACAAGCACAATGAACTACAACACAAACAATCACAATGAATTGCCACACACACAAGCACACATCACTGCCACACACACAAGCACACATCACTGCCACACACACAAGCACAATGAACTGCCACACACACAAGCACAATGAACTGCCACTCACACACACAAGCACAATGAACTGCCTCACACACAAGCACAATGAACTGCCACACACACAAGCACACTGAACTGCCACACACACAAGCACAATGAACTGCCACACACACAAGCACAATGAATTGCCACACACACAAGCACACGGAACTGCCACACACACAAGCACAATGAACTGCCACACACACAAGCACAATGAACTACAACACAGACAAGCACAATGAACTGCCACACACACAAGCACAATGAACTGCCACACACACAAGCACAATTAACTGCCACTCACACACACAAGCACACTGAACTGCCTCACACACAAGCACAATGAACTGCCTCACACATAAGCACAATGAACTACAACACAGACAAGCACAATGAACTGCCACACACACGAGCACAATGAACTGCCACACACACAAGCACAATGAACTGCCTTACACACACAAGCACAAAGAACTGCTCACACACACAAGTACAATGAAGTGCCTCACACACACAAGTACAATGAAGTGCCCCACACACACAAGCACACTGAAATACAACTCACACAAGTACAATGAACTGCCACACACACAAGCACAATGAACTGCCCCACACACACAAGTATAATGAACTGCAACACACACAATCACAATGAACTGCCACACACACAAGCACAATTAACTGCCACTCACACACACAAGCACAATGAACTGCCACACACACAAGCACAATGAACTGCTCACACACACAAGTATAATGAACTGCTCACACACACAAGTACAATGAAGTGCCCCACACACACAAGCACACTGAAATACAACTCACACAAGTACAATGAACTGCCACACACACAAGCACAATGAACTACAACACACACAAGCACAATGAACTGCCACATACACAAGCACAATGAACTGCCACACACACAAGCACAATGAACTGCCACACACACAAGCACAATGAACTGCCACACACACACAAGCACAATGAACTACAACACACACAAGCACAATGAACTGCCACATTCACAAGCAGCAATGAACTGCCACACACACAAGCACAATTAACTGCCACTCACACACACAAGCACACTGAACTGCCTCACACACAAGCACAATAAACTGCCACACACACACGCACACTGAACTGCCACACACACAAGCACAATGAACTGCCACACACACAAGCACACTGAACTGCCACACACACAAGCACAATGAACTGCCACACACACAAGCACAATGAACTGCCACTCACACACACAAGCACAATGAACTGCCTCACACACAAGCACAATGAACTGCCTCACACACAAGCACAATGAACTGCCTCACACACAAGCACAATGAACTACAACACAGACAAGCATAAGGAACTGCCACACACACGAGCACAATGAACTGCCACACACACAAGCACAATGAACTACAACACAGACAAGCACAATGAACTGCCACACACACAATCACAATGAACTACCACATACACAAGCACAATGAACTGCCCCACACACACAAGCACAATGAACTGCCACACACACAAGCACAATGAACTGCCACACACACAAGCACAATGAACTGCCACACACACAAGCAAAATGAACAGCCACACACACAAATACAATGAACTGCCACACACACAAGCTCAATGAACTGCCGCACACACAAGCAAAATGAACTGCCACACACACAAGCATAATGAACTGCCACACACACAAACACAATGAACTGCCACACACACAAGCACAATTAACTGCCACTCACACACACAAGCACAATGAATACAACACACACAAGCACAATGAACTGCCACATACACAAGCACAATGAACTGCCACATACACAAGGACAATTAACTGCCACTCACACACACACGCACACTGAACTGCCACACACACAACCACACGGAACTGCCACACACACAAGCACAATGAACTGCCACACACACAATCACAATGAACTACAACACAGACAAGCACAATGAACTGCCACACACACACAAGCACACTGAACTGCCGCACACACACACAAGCACAATGAACTGCCCCACACACACAAGCACACTGAACTGCCACACACACAAGCACATTGAACTGCCACACACACAAGCACAATGAACTGCCACACACACAAGCAGAATGAACTGCCCCACACACAAGCACAATGAACTGCCACACACACAAATACAATGAACTGCCACACACGCAAGCTCAATGAACTGCCGCACACACAAGCAAAATGAACTGCCACACATACAAGCACAATGAACTGCCACACACACAAACACATTGAACTGCCACACACACAAGCACAATTAACTGCCACTCACACAAGCACACTGAACTGCCTCACACACAAGAACACTGAACTGCCTCACACACAAGCACAATGAACTGCCACACACACAAGCACGATGAACTGCCCCACACAGAAGCACAATGAACTGCCACACACACATAAGCACACCGAACTGCCACACACACAAGCTCAGTGAACTGCCTCACACACAAGCACACTGAACTGCCTCACACACAAGGACAATGAACTGCCACACACACAAGCACAATGAACTGCCACACACAGAAGCACAATGAACTGCCACACACACACAAGCACACCGAACTGCCACACCCACAAGCTCAATGAACTGCCCACACACAAGCACAATGAACTGCCCCACACACAAGCACATTGAACTGCCATACACACAAGCACAATGAACTGCCACACACACAAACACAATGAACTGCCACACACACACAAGCACAATGAACTGCCTAACACACACAAGCACAATGAACTGCTCACACAAACAAGTACAATGAAGTGCCTCACACACACAAGTACAATGAAGTGCCCCACACACACAAGCACACTGAAATACAACTCACACAAGTACAATGAACTGCCACACACACAAGCACAATGAACTGCCCCACACACACAAGTACAATGAACTGCCACACACACAATCACAATGAACTGAGACACACACAAGCACAATTAACTGCCACTCACACACACAAGCACACTGAACTGCCTCACACACAAGCACAATGAACTGCCACACACACAAGCACAATGAACTGCTCACACACACAAGTATAATGAACTGCTCACACACACAAGTACAATGAAGTGCCCCACACACACAAGCACACTGAAATACAACTCACACAAGTACAATGAATTGCTACACACACAAGCACAATGAACTGCAACACACACAAGCACAATGAACTGCCACATACACAAGCATAATGAACTGCCACACACACAAGCACAATGAACTGCCACACACACAAGCACAATGAACTGCCACACACACACAAGCACAATGAACTGCCACACATACAAGCACAATGAAGTGCCACACACACAAGCACTCTGAACTGTCCCACACACACAAGCACACTGAACTGCTGCACACACAAGCACAATGAACTTCCACACACACAAGCAGAATAAACTGCCACACACACACAAGCACATTGAACTCCCACACATACAAGCACAATGAACTGCCACACACACAAGCACTCTGAACTGCCCCACACACACACAAGCACACTGAACTGCCGCACATACAAGCACAATGAACTGCCACACACACACAAGCACAATGAAATGCCCCACACACACAAGCACAATGAACTGCTACACACACACAAGCACAATGAACTGCCACACACACAAGCACAATGAACTGCCACATACACACCCAAGCACAATGAACTGTCCCACACACACAAGCACACTGAAATACAACTCACACAAGCACAATGAACTGCCACACACACAAGCACAATGAACTGCCAAACACACAAGCACAATGAACTACAACACACACAAGCACAATGAACTACAACACACACTCAAGCACAATGAACTGCCACATTCACAACCACAATGAACTGCCACACACACAAGCACAATTAACTGCCACTCACACACACAAGCACACTGAACTGCCTCACACACAAGCACAATGAACTGCCACACACACAAGCACACTGAACTGCCACACACACAAGCACAATAAACTGCCACACACACAAGCACACTGAACTGCCACACACACAAGCACAATGAGTTGCCACACACACATGCACACGGAACTGCCACACACACAAGCACAATGAACTGCCACACACACAAGCACAATGAACTACAACACAGACAAGCACAATGAACTGCCACACACACAAGCACACTGAACTGCCGCACACACACACACAAGCACAATGAACTGCTACACACACAAGCACAATGAACTACAACACAGACAAGCACAATGAACTGCCACACACACAAGCACAATGAACTGCCCCACACACACAAGCACACTGAACTGTCACACACACAAGCACATTGAACTGCCACACACACAAGCACAATGAACTGCCACACACACAAGCACAATGAACTGCCACACACATAAGCACAATGAACTGCCACACACACAACCACAATGAACTGCCACACACACACAAGCACAATGAACTGCCTTTCACACAAAAGCACAATGAACTGCTCACACACACAAGTACAATGAAGTGCCTCACACACACAAGTACAATGAAGTGCCCCACACACACAAGCACACTGAAATACAACTCACACAAGTACAATGAACTGCCACACACACAAGCACAATGAACTGCCCCACACACACAAGTACAATGAACTGCCACTCACACAATCACAATGAACTGCCACACACACAAGCACAATTAACTGCCACTCACACACACAAGCAAACTGAACTGCCTCACACACAAGCACAATGAACTGCCACACACACAAGCACAATGAACTGCTCACACACACAAGTATAATGAACTGCTCACACACACAAGTACAATGAAGTGCCCCACACACACAAGCACACTGAAATACAACTCACACAAGTACAATGAACTGCCACACACACAAGCACAATGAACTACAACACAAACAAGCACAATGAACTGCCACATACACAAGCACAATGAACTGCCACACACACAAGCACAATGAACTGCCACACACACAAGCACAATGAACTGCCACACATACAAGCACAATGAAGTGCCACACACACAAGCACTCTGAACTGTCCCACACACACAAGCACACTGAACTGGCGCACACACAAGCACAATGAACTTCCACACACACAAGCACAATGAACTGCCACACACACACAAGCACATTGAACTCCCACACATACAAACACAATGAACTGCCACACACACAAGCACTCTGAACTGCCCCACACACACACAAGCACAATGAACTGCCACACACACACAAGCACATTGAACTCCCACACATACAAACACAATGAACTGCCACACACACAAGCACTCTGAATTGCCCCACACACACACACAAGCACACTGAACTGCCGCACACACAAGCACAATGAACTGCCACACACACACAAGCACAATGAAATGCCCCACACACACAAGCACAATGAACTGCAACACACACACACAAGCACAATGAACTGCCACACACACAAGCACAATGAACTGCCACATACACACCCAAGCACAATGAACTGCCCCACACACACAAGCACACTGAAATACAACTCACACAAGCACAATGAACTGCCACACACACAAGCACAATGAACTGCCACACACACAAGCACAATGAACTACAACACACACAAGCACAATGAACTGCCACATTCACAAGCACATTGAACTGCCACACACACAAGCACAATTAACTGCCACTCACACACACAAGCACACTGAACTGCCTCACACACAAGCACAATGAACTGCCACACACACAAGCACACTGAACTGCCACACACACAAGCACAATGAACTGCCACACACACAAGCACACTGAACTGCCACACACACAAGCACAATGAATTGCCACACACACAAGCACACGGAACTGCCACACACACAAACACAATGAACTGCCACACACACAAGCACAATGAACTACAACACAGACAAGCACAATGAACTGCCACACACACAAGCACACTGAACTGCCGCACACACACACACACAAGCACAATGAACTGCTACAGACACAAGCACAATGAACTACAACACAGACAAGCACAATTAACTGCCACACACACAAGCACAATGAACTGCCCCACACACACAAGCACACTGAACTGTCACACACACAAGCACATTGAACTGCCACACACACAAGCACAATGAACTGCCACACACACATGCACAATGAACTGCCACACACATAAGCACAATGAACTGCCACACACACAAACACAATGAACTGCCACACACACACAAGCACAATGAACTGCCTTTCACACACAAGCACAATGAACTGCTCACACACACAAGTACAATGAAGTGCCTCACACACACAAGTACAATGAAGTGCCCCACACACACAAGCACACTGAAATACAACTCGCACAAGTAGAATGAACTGCCACACACACAAGCACAATGAAATGCCCCACACACACAAGTACAATGAACTGCCACACACACAATCACAATGAACTGCCACACACACAAGCACAATTAACTGCCACTCACACACACAAGTACAATGAACTGCCACACACACAATCACAATAAACTGCCACACACACAAGCACAATTAACTGCCACTCACACACACAAGCACACTGAACTGCTTCACACACAAGCACAATAAACTGCCACACACACAAGAACAATGAACTGCTCACACACACAAGTATAATGAACTGCTCACACACACAAGTACAATGAAGTGCCCCACACACACAAGCACACTGAAATACAACTCACACAAGTACAATGAACTGCCACACACACAAGCACAATGAACTACAACACACACAAGCACAATGAACTGCCACATACACAAGCACAATGAACTGCCACACACACACAAGCAAAATGAACTGCCACACACACAAGCACAATGAAGTGCCACACACACACAAGCACAATGAACTGCCACACTTACAAGCACAATTAAGTGCTACACACACAAGCACTCCTGAACTTTCCCACACACACAAGCACACTGAACTGCCGCACACACAAGCACAATGAACTGCCCCACACACACACAAGCACAATGAACTGCCACACACACACAAGCACATTGAACTCCCACACATACACGCACAATGAACTGCCACACACACACAAGCACAATGAACTGCCACACACACACAAGCACAATGAACTGCCACACACACAAGCACAATGAACTGCCACACACACACAAGCACTATGAACTGCCACACACACACAAGCACAATGAACTGCCACACACACACAAGCACAATGAACTGCCACACACACAAGCACAATCAACTGCCACATACACACCCAAGCACAATGAACTGCCCCACACACACAAGCACATTGAAATACAACTAACACAAGCACAATGAACTGCCACACACACAAGCACAATGAACTGCCACACACACAAGCACAATGAACTACAACACACACAAGAACAATAAACTGCCACATTCACAAGCACAATGAACTGCCACACACACAAGCACAATTAACTGCCACTCACACACACAAGCACACTGAACTGCCTCACACACAAGCACAATGAACTGCCACACACACAAGCACACTGAACTGCCACACACACAAGCACAATGAACTGCCACACACACAAGCACACTGAACTGCCACACACACAAGCACAATGAATTGCCACACACAAAAGCACACGGAACTGCCACACACACAAGCACAATGAACTGCCACACACACAAGCACAATGAACTACAACACAGACAAGCACAATGAACTGCCACACACACAAGCACAATGAACTGCCACACACACAAGCACAATTAACTGCCACTCACACACACAAGCACACTGAACTGCCTCACACACAAGCACAATGAACTGCCTCACACACAAGCACAATGAACTACAACACAGACAAGCACAATGAACTGCCACACACACGAGCACAATGAACTGCCACACACACAAGCACAATGAACTGCAGCACACACAAGCACAATGAAATGCCACACACACAAGCACAATTACCTGCCACTCACACACACAAGCACACTGAACTGCCTCACACACAAGCACAATGAACTGCCACACACACAAGCACAATGAACTGCCACACACAGAAGCACAATGAACTGCCACACACACAAGCACACCGAACTACCACACACACAAGCTCAATGAACTGCCCCACACACAAGCACAATGAACTGCCCCACACACAAGCACATTGAACTGCCACACACACAAGCACAATGAACTGCCACACACACAAACACAATGAACTGCCACACACACAAGCACAATGAACTGCCCCACACACAAGCACAATGAACTACAACACAGACAAGCACAGTGAACTGCCACACACACAAGGACAATGAACTGCCACACACACAAGCACAATGAACTGCCTCACACACAAGCACAATGAACTGCCACACACACAAGCACAATGAACTACAACACAGACAAGCACAATGAACTGCCACACACACAAGCACAATGAACTGCCACACACACAAGCACAATGAACTGCCACACACACAAGCACAATGAACTGCCCCACACACACAAGCACACTGAAATACAACTCACACAAGCACAATGAACTGCCACACACACAAGCACAATGAACTGCCACACACACAAGCACAATGAACTACAACACACACAAGCACAATGAACTGCCACATTCACAAGCACATTGAACTGCCACACACACAAGCACAATTAACTGCCACTCACACACACAAGCACACTGAACTGCCTCACACACAAGCACAATGAACTGCCACACACACAAGCACACTGAATTGCCACACACACAAGCTCAATGAACTGCCACACACACAAGCATGCAGAACTGCCACACACACAAGCACAATGAATTACCACACACACAAGCACACGGAACTGCCACACACACAAACACAATGAACTGCCACACACACAAGCACAATGAACTACAACACAGAAAAGCACAATGAACTGCCACACACACAAGCACACTGAACTGCCGCACACACACACACAAGCACTATGAACTGCTACACACACAAGCACAATGAACTACAACACAGACAAGCACAATGAACTGCCACACACACAAGCACAATGAACTGCCCCACACACACAAGCACACTGAACTGTCACACACACAAGCACATTGAACTGCCACACACACAAGCACAATGAACTGCCACACACACATGCACAATGAACTGCCACACACATAAGCACAATGAAGTGCCACACACACAAACACAATGAACTGCCACACACACACAAGCAAAATGAACTGCCTTTCACACACAAGCACAATGAACTGCTCACACGCACAAGTACAATGAAGTGCCTCACACACACAAGTACAATGAAGTGCCCCACACACACAAGCACACTGAAATACAGCTCGCACAAGTAGAATGAACTGCCACACACACAAGCACAATGAAATGCCCCACACACACAAGTACAATGAACTGCCACACACACAATCACAATGAGCTGCCACACACACAAGCTCAATGAACTGCCGCACACACAAGCACAATGAACTGCCACACACACAATCACAATGAGCTGCCACACACACAAGCTCAATGAACTGCCGCACACACAAGCACAATGAACTGCCACACACACAATCACAATGAACTGAGTCACACACAGGCACAATTAACTGCCACTCACACACACAAGCACATTGAACTGCCTCACACACACAAGTATAATGAACTGCTCACACACACAAGTACAATGAAGTGCCCCACACACACAAGCACACTGAAATACAACTCACACAAGTACAATGAACTGCCACACACACAAGCACAATGAACTACAACACACACAAGCACAATGAACTGCCACACACACAAGCACAATGAACTGCTCACACACACAAGTATAATGAACAGCTCACACACACAAGTACAATGAAGTGCCCCACACACACAAGCACACTGAAATACAACTCACACAAGTACAATGAACTGCCACACACACAAGCACAATGAACTACAACACACACAAGCACAATGAACTGCCACATACACAAGCACAATGAACTGCCACACACACAAGCAAAATGAACTGCCAAACACACAAGCACAATGAAGTGCCACACACACACAAGCACAATGAACTGCTACACATACAAGCACAATGAAGTGCTACACACACAAGCACTCTGAACTTTCCCACACACACAAGCACACTGAACTGCCGCACACACAAGCACAATGAACTGCCCCACACACACACAAGCACAATGAACTGCCACACACACACAAGCACATTAAACTCCTACACATACACGCACAATGAACTGCCACACACACACAAGCACAATGAACTGCCACACACACACAAGCACAATGAACTGCCACACACACAAGCACAATGAACTGCCACACACCCACAAGCACTATGAACTGCCACACACACACAAGCACAATGAACTGCCACACACACACAAGCACAATGAACTGCCACACACACAAGCACAATCAACTGCCACATACACACGCAAGCACAATGAACTGCCCCACACACACAAGCACATTGAAATACAACTAACACAAGCACAATGAACTGCCACACACACAAGCACAATGAACTGCCACACACACAAGCACAATGAACTACAACACAGACAAGCACAATGAACTGCCACACACACAAGCACAATGAACTGCCACACACACAAGCACAATTAACTGCCACTCACACACACAAGCACACTGAAATGCCTCACACACAAGCACAATGAACTGCCTCACACACAAGCACAATGAACTACAACACAGACAAGCACAATGAACTGCCACACACACGAGCACAATGAACTGCCACACACACAAGCACAATGAACTGCAGCACACACAAGCACAATGAAATGCCACACACACAAGCACAATTACCTGCCACTCACACACACAAGCACACTGAACTGCCTCACACACAAGCACAATGAACTGCCACTCACACAAGCACAATGAACTGCCACACACAGAAGCACAATGAACTGCCACACACACAAGCGTAATGAACTGCCCCACACACAAGCACAATGAACTGCCACACACACAAATACAATGAACTGCCACACACACAAGCTCAATGAACTGCCGCAAACACAAGCAAAATGAACTACAACACAGACAAGCACAATGAACTGCCACACACACAAGCACAATGAACTGCCACACACACAAGCACAATTAACTGCCACTCACACACACAAGCACATTGAACTGCCTCACACACAAGCACAATGAACTGCCACACACACAAGCACAATGAACTACAACACAGACAAGCACAATGAACTGCCACACACACGAGCACAATGAACTGCCACACACACAAGCAAAATGAACTACAACACAGACAAGCACAATGAACTGCCACACACACAAGCACATTGAACTGCCACATACACAAGCACAATGAACTTCCCCACACACACAAGCACAATGAACTGCCACACACACAAGCACAATGAACTGCCACACACACAAGCACAATGAAATGGCCCACACACACAATCACAATGAACTGCCACACACCGAAGCACAATGAACTGCTACACACACAAGCACAATGAACTGCCACACACACAAATACAATGAACTGCCACACACACAATCTCAATGAACTGCCACACACACAAGCACAATGAACTGCCACACACACAAGCACAATGAACTGCCACACACACAAGCACAATGAACTGCCACACACACAATCACAATGAACTGCCACACACACAAGCACAATGAACTGCCCCACACACACAAGTACAATGAACTGCTCACACACACAAGCACACTGAAATGCAACTCACACAAGTACAATGAACTGCCACACACACAAGCACAATGAACTACAACACACACAAGCACAATGAACTGCCACATACACAAGCACAATGAACTGCCACACACACAAGCACAATGAACTGCCACACACACAAGCACAATGAACTGCCACACACACACAAGCACAATGAACTGCCACACATACAAGCACAATGAACTGCCACACACACACAAGCACAATGAACTCCCACACATACTATCACAATAAACTGCCACACACACAAGCACTCTGAACTGCCCCACACACACAAGCACACTGAACTGCCGCACACACAAGTACAATGAACTGCCACACACACACAAGCACAATGAACTGCCCCACACGCACAAGCACACTGATCTGCCATACACACACAAGCACAATGAACTGCCTCACACACACAAGTATAATGAAATACAACACAGACAAGCACAATGAACTGCTACATACACACCCAAGCACAATGAACTGCCCCACACACACAAGCACACTGAAATACAACTCACACAAGCACAATGAACTGCCACATACACAAGGACAATGAACTGCCACAAACACAAGCACAATTAACTGCCACTCACACACACAAGCACACTGAACTGCCTCACACACAAGCACAATGAACTGCCACACACACAAGCACACTGAACTGCCACACACACAAGCACAATGAACTGCCACACACACAAGCACACTGAACTGCCAAACACACAAGCACAATGAATTGCCACACACACAAGCACATTGAACTGCCACACACACAAGCACAATGAACTGCCACACACACAAGCACAATGAACTGCCACACACACAAGCACAATGAACTACAACACAGACAAGCACAATGAACTGCCACACACACAAGCACAATGAACTACAACACAGACAAGCACAATGAACTGCCACACACACAAGCACAATGAACTACAACACAGACAAGCACAATGAACTGCCACACACACAAGCACACTGAACTGCCGCACACACACACAAGCACAATGAACTGCTACACTCACAAGCACAATGAACTACAACACAGACAAGCACAGTGAACTGCAACACACTAGCACACTGAACTGCCGCACACACACACAAGCACAATGAACTGCCCCACACACACAAGCACACTGAACTGCCACACACACAAGCACACTGAACTGCCACACACACAAGCACATTGAACTGCCACACACACACAAGCACAATGAACTGCCACACACACAAGCACAATGAACTGCCCCACACACAAGCACAATGAACTGCCACACACACAAATACAATGAACTGCCACACACACAAGCTCAATGAACTGCCGCACACACAAGCACAATGAACTACCACACACACAAGCACAATGAACTGCCACACACACAAACACAATGAACTGCCACACAAACAAGCACAATTAACTGTCACTCACACACACAAGCACACTGAACTGCCTCACACACAAGCACAATGAACTGCCACACACACAAGCACAATGAACTGCCACACACACAAGCACAATGAACTGCCACACACACAAGCACAATGAACTGCCACACACACAAGCACACCGAACTGCCACACACACAAGCTCAATGAACTTCCCCACACACAAGCACAATGAACTGCCACACACAGAAGCACACTGAACTGCCACACACACAAGCACAATGAACTGCCACACACACAAGCACATTGAACTGCAACACACACAGGCACAATGAACTGCCACACACACAAGCACAGTGAACTGCCCCACACACAAGCACAATGAACTGCCACACACACAAATACAATGAACTGCCACACACACAAGCACAATGAACTACAACACAGACAAGCACAATGAACTGCCACACACACAAGGACAATGAACTGCCACACACACAAGCACAATGAACTGCCACACACACAACCACAACGAATTGCCACACACACAAGCACAATGAACTACAACACAGACAAGCACAATGAACTGCCACACACACAAGCACAGTCAACTGCCACACACACAAGCACAATGAACTTCCACACACACAAGCACACCGAACTGCCACACACACAAGCTCAATGAACTGCCCCACACACAAGCACAATGAACTGCCAAACACACAAACACACTGAACTGCCACACACACAAGCACAATGAACTGCCACACACACAAGCACATTGAACTGCCACACACACAAGCACAATGAACTGCCACACACACAAGCACAATGAACTGCCTCACACACAAGCACAATGAACTGCCACACACACAAATACAATGAACTGCCACACACATAAGCACAATGATCTACAACACAGACAAGCACAATGAACTGCCACACACACAAGGACAATGAACTGCCACACACACAAGCACAATGAACTGCCACACACACAAGCACAATGAACTGCCACACACACAAGCACAATGAACTACAACACAGACAAGCACAATGAACTGCCACACACACAAGCACAATGAACTGCCAGACACACAAGCACAATTAACTGCCACTCACACACACAAGCACTCCGAACTGCCTCACACACAAGCACAATGAACTACAACACAGACAAGCACAATGAACTGCCACACACACGAGCACAATGAACTGCGACACACACAAGCACAATGAACTACAACACAGACAAGCACAATGAACTGCCACACACACAAGCACAATGAACTGCCACACACACACAAGCACAATGAACTGCCACACACACAAGCACAATGAACTGCCACACACACAAATACAATGAACTGCCACACACACATGCTCAATGAACTGCCGCACACACGAGCAAAATGAACTGCCACACATACAAGCATAATGAACTGCCACACACACAAACACAATGAACTGCCACACACACAAGCACAATTACCTGCCACTCACACACACAAGCACACTGAACTGCCTCACACACAAGCACAATGAACTGCCACACACACAAGCACAATGAACTGCCACACACAGAAGCACAATGAACTGCCACTCACAAGCACACCGAACTACCACACACACAAGCTCAATGAACTGCCCCACACACAAGCACAATGAACTGCCCCACACACAAGCACATTGAACTGCCACACACACAAGCACAATGAACTGCCACACACACAAGCACAATGAACTGCCACACACACAAACACAATGAACTACAACTTAGACAAGCACAATGAACTGCCACACACACAAGCACAATGAACTGCTACACACACAAGCACAATGAACTACAACACAGAAAAGCACAATGAACTGCCATACACACGAGCACAATGAACTGCCACACACACAAGCACAATGAACTTCAAAACAGACAAGCACAATGAAGTGCCACACACACACAAGCACAATGAACTGCCACGTTCACAAGCACAATGAACTGCCACACACACAAGCACAATGACCTGCCACACACACAAGCACAATGAACTGCCACACACACACAAGCACAATGAACGGCCACACATACAAGCACAATGAAGTGCCACACACACAAGCACTCTGAACTGTCCCACACACACAAGCACACTGAACTGCCGCACACACAAGCACACTGAACTGCCACACACACACAAGCACAATGAACTGCCCCACACACACAATCACAATGAACTGCCACACACACAAGCACAATGAACTGCCACACACACAAGCACAATGAACTGCCACACACACAATCACAATGAACTGCCACACACAATGAACTGCCACACACAATGAACTGCCACACACACAAGCACAATGAACTGCCACACACACAAGCACAATTAACTGCCACTCACACACACAAGCACACTGAACTGCCTCACACACAAGCACAATGAACTGCCACACACACAAGCACAATGAACTGCTCACACACACAAGTATAATGAACTGCTCACACACACAAATACAATGAAGTGCCCCACACACACAAGCACACTGAAATACAACTCACACAAGTACAATGAACTGCCACACACACAAGCACAATGAACTACAACACACACAAACACAATGAACTGCCACATACACAAGCACAATGAACTGCCACACACACAAGCACAATGAACTGCCACACACACACAAGCACAATGAACTGCCACACATACAAGCACAATGAAGTGCCACACACACAAGCACTCTGAACTGTCCCACACACACAAGCACACTGAACTGCCGCACACACAAGCACAATGAACTTCAACACACACAAGCACAATGAACTGCCACACACACACAAGCACATTGAACTCCCACACATACAAGCACAATGAACTGCCACACACACAAGCACTCTGAACTGCCCCACACACACATGCACACTGAACTGCCGCACACAAAAGCACAATGAACTGCCACGCACACACAAGCACAATGAACTGCCCCACACACACAAGCACAATGAACTGCCACACACACACAAGCACAATGAACTGCCACACACACAAGCACAATGAACTGCCACATACACAGCCAAGCACAATGAACTGCCCCACACACACAAACACACTGAAATACAACTCACACAAGCACAATGAACTGCCACACACACAAGCACAATGAACTGCCACACACACAATCACAATGAACTACAACACACACAAGCACAATGAACTGCCACATTCACAAGCACAATGAACTGCCACACACACAAGCAAAATTAACTGCTACTCACACACACAAGCACACTGAACTGCCTCACACACAAGCACAATGAACTGCCACACTCACAAGCACACGGAACTGCCACACACACAAGCACAATGAATTGCCACACACACAAGCACACGGAACTGCCACACACACAAGCACAATGAACTGCCACACACACAAGCACAATGAACTACAACACAGACAAGCACAATGAACTGCCACACATACAAGCACACTGAACTGCCGCACACACACACACAAGCACAATGAACTGCTACACACACAATCACAATGAACTACAACACAGACAAGCACAATGAACTGCCACACACACAAGCACAATGAACTGCCCCACACACACAAGCACACTGAACTTTCACACACACAAGCACATTGAACTGTCACACACACAAGCACAATGAACTGCCACACACACAAGGACAATGAACTGCCACACACACAAATACAATGAACTGCCACACACACACAAGCACAATGAACTGCCACACACACAAGCTCAATGAACTGCCACACACAGAAGCACAATGAACTGCCACACACACAAGCTCAATGAACTGCCGCACACACAAACACAATAAACTGCCACACACACAAGCACAATGAACTGCCACACACACAATCACAATGAACTGCCGCACACACATGCACAATTAACTGCCACTCACACACACAAGCACACTGAACTGCCTCACACACAAGCACAATGAAGTGCCACACACACAAGCACAATGAACTGCCACACACACAAGCACAATGAACTGCCACACACACAAGCACAATGAAGTACCACACACACAAGCACAATGAAGTACCGCACACACAAGCACAATGAAGTGCCACACACACAAGCACAATGAACTGCCACACACACAAGCACAATGAACTGCCACACACACACAAGCACAATGAACTCCCACACGTACAAGCACAATGAACTGCCACACACACAAGCACTCTGAACTGCCCCACACACAAGCACAATGAACTGCCACACACACAAGCACAATGAACTGTCACACACACAAGCACAATGAACTGTCACACGCACAAGCACAATGAACTGCCACACACACAAGCACAATGAACTGCCACACACACACAAGCACACTGAACTGCCCCACACATACAAGCACTCTGAACTGCCCCACACACACAAGCACACTGAACTGTCACACGCACAAGCACAATGAACTGCCACACACACAAGCACAATGAACTGCCACACACACACAAGCACACTGAACTGCCCCACACATACAAGCACTCTGAACTGCCCCACACACACAAGCACACTGAACTGCCACACACACAAGCACACTTAACTGCCACACACACAAGCACTCTGAACTGCCACACACACAAGCACACTGAACTGCCACACACACAAGCACAATGAACTGCCACGCACACAAGCACAATGAACTGCCACACACACAAGCACAATGAACTGCCACACACACACAAGCACACTGAACTGCCACACACACTCAAGCACTCTGATCTGCCCCACACACACAATCACTCTGAACTGCCCCACACACAAGCACAATGAACTGCCACACACACAAGCACACTGAACTGCCACACAGACAAGCACACTGAAATGACACACACACAAGCACAATGAACTGCCACACACACAAGCACAATGAACTGTCACACACACAAGCACAATGAACTGCCACACACACAAGCACAATGAACTGTCACACACACTAGCACAATGAACTGTCACACACACAAGCACAATGAACTGCCACACACACAAGCACAATGAACTGCCACACACACAAATACAATGAATTGCCACACACACACAAATACAATGAATTGCCACACACACACAAGCACACTTAACTGCCTCACACACAAGCACACTGAACTGCCACACACACAAGCACAATGAACTGCCATACACACAAGCACAATGAACTGCCACACACACAAGCACAATGAACTGCCACACACACAAGCACAATGAACTGCCACACACACAAGCACACTGAACTGCCTCACTCAAGGTCATTCAATACTGGAAGTCACTCAATTCACATTACATGTTTAATAAATCTTTGTAACTGATCTCAAGTTTTTTGTAACTTCATATATATGACTGCATTTTCGAATCGTGGTCCTCAAAACATAGATGTTGGCTCACATTCCTGTTTACTGGCACAATATAACAATATTATAGGCACATATAACATTATGTTGCTGCCCCGCTCCAAGGATTACAGAGCGCTGTACTCTAACCTGGAGCCGATGAAGGTTGGGTAGTGTCTATGGTAGAAATCACTGTCAAAGGCAAACACCTCACAGCCAAATCTGTCCATCTGCAGGTCAAATGACAGGTCATGGCCGACGCCCACGGAGTAGACCAAGCAGTACTCGTCAGGCGGAGCCAGCCCCGGGTCATGACACACATACCTGCACAATATTTCAATATGTTTCAAAGGCGCGAGAGAAAGTTTTGGGACTACAATGTAACTATAAAGTATTCCTGCCATAGAGTACATACTTACCTGAGGGCCACTATGCCTCCAGTGGCCTCCACCGGGACAAGAAGCCGACTGCTGGTCAGAGGTACCTTCCATCCACCACTCTTCTTGAGGATTTTTGACACTGGAATTTGAACTGAACTAAAGTGTGGTGTTGGAGGTGTGGTCGAGCGGCCACCAACACTTCCTGGTGTGTGAGTCAACTTAACTCTGGCGTGACCCCATGGTCCTTGTTAATTATTCCCCCCCCCCCATGGTTCATCCTTCCCCATGGTGCATCTTCCCCCCATGGTTCATCCTCCCCTCATAGTTCATCCTCCCCCCATGGTTCATCTTCCCCCCATGGTTCATCTTCCCCCCATGGTTCATCCTCCCCCCATGGTTCATCTTCCCCCATGGTTCATCCTCCCCCCATGGTTCATCTTCCCCCCATGGTTCATCCTCCCCCCATGGTTCATCCTCCCCCCATGGTTCATCCTCCCCCCATGGTTCATCTTCCCCCCATGGTTCATCCTCCCCCCATGGTTCATCCTCCCCCCATGGTTCATCTTCCCCCCATGGTTCATCCTCCCCCCATGGTTCATCTTCTCCCATGGTTCATTCTCCCCCCATGGTTCATCTTCCCCCCATGGTTCATCCTCCCCCCATGGTTCATCCTCCCCCCATGGTTCATCTTCCCCCCATGGTTCATCCTCCCCCCATGGTTCATCTTCTCCCATGGTTCATCCTCCCCCCATGGTTCATCCTCCCCCCATGGTTCATCTTCCCCCCATGGTTCATCCTCCCCCCATGGTTCATCTTCCCCCCATGGTTCATCCTCCCCCCATGGTTCATCTTCCCCCCATGGTTCATCCTCCCCCCATGGTTCATCTTCCCCCCATGGTTCATCCTGCCCCCATGGTTCATCCTTCCCCATGGTGCATCTTCCCCCCATGGTTCATCCTTCCCCATGGTTCATCCTCCCCCCATGGTTCATCTTCCCCCCTTGGTTCATCCTCCCCCCATGGTTCATCCTCCCCCCATGGTTCATCCTCCCCCCATGGTTCATCCTCCCCCCATGGTTCATCCTCCCCCATGGTTCATCCTCCCCCCATGGTTCATCCTCCCCCCATAGTTCATCCTCCCCCCATGGTTCATCTTCCCCCCATGGTTCATCCTCCCCCCATGGTTCATCCTCCCCCCATGGTTCATCTTCCCCCCATGGTTCATCCTCCCCCCATGGTTCATCCTCCCCCCATGGTTCATCTTCCCCCATGGTTCATCCTCCCCCCATGGTTCATCCTCCCCCCATGGTTCATCTTCCCCCCCATTTTTCATCCTCCCCCCATGGTTCATCCTCCCCCCATGGTTCATCCTCCCCCCATGGTTCATCTTCCCCCCATGGTTCATCCTCCCCCCATGGTTCATCTTCCCCCATGGTTCATCCTCCCCCCATGGTTCATCCTCCCCCCATGGTTCATCTTCCCCCCCATTTTTCATCCTCCCCCCATGGTTCATCCTCCCCCCATGGTTCATCCTCCCCCCATGGTTCATCTTCCCCCCATGGTTCATCTTCCCCCCATGATTCATCCTCCCCCCATGGTTCATCCTCCCCCCATGGTTCATCCTCCCCCATGGTTCATCTTCCCCGCATGGTTCATCCTCCCCCCATTTTTCATCCTCCCCTCATGGTTCATCCTCCCCCCATGGTTCATCCTCCCCCCATGGTTCATCTTCCCCCCATGGTTCATCCTCCCCCCATGGTTCATCTAGCTTCCCCCCATGGTTCATCCTTCCCCATGGTGCATCTTCCCCCCATGGTTCATCCTTCCCCATGGTTCATCCTCCCCCCATGGTTCATCTTCCCCCCATGGTTCATCTTCCCCCCATGGTTCATCCTCCCCACATGGTTCATCTTCCCCCATGGTTCATCCTCCCCCCATGGTTCATCTTCCCCCCATGGTTCATCCTCCCCCCATGGTTCATCCTCCCCCCATGGTTCATCCTCCCCCCATGGTTCATCTTCCCCCCATGGTTCATCCTCCCCCCATGGTTCATCCTCCCCCCATGGTTCATCTTCCCCCCATGGTTCATCCTCCCCCCATGGTTCATCTTCTCCCATGGTTCATCCTCCCCCCATGGTTCATCTTCCCCCCATGGTTCATCCTCCCCCCATGGTTCATCCTCCCCCCATGGTTCATCTTCCCCCCATGGTTCATCCTCCCCCCATGGTTCATCTTCTCCCATGGTTCATCCTCCCCCCATGGTTCATCCTCCCCCCATGGTTCATCTTCCCCCCATGGTTCATCCTCCCCCCATGGTTCATCCTCCCCCCATGGTTCATCCTCCCCCCATGGTTCATCCTCCCCCATGGTTCATCCTCCCCCCATGGTTCATCCTCCCCCCATAGTTCATCCTCCCCCCATGGTTCATCTTCCCCCCATGGTTCATCCTCCCCCCATGGTTCATCCTCCCCCCATGGTTCATCTTCCCCCCATGGTTCATCCTCCCCCCATGGTTCATCCTCCCCCCATGGTTCATCTTCCCCCCATGGTTCATCCTCCCCCCATGGTTCATCCTCCCCCATGGTTCATCTTCCCCCCCATTTTTCATCCTCCCCCCATGGTTCATCCTCCCCCCATGGTTCATCCTCCCCCCATGGTTCATCTTCCCCCCATGGTTCATCCTCCCCCCATGGTTCATCTTCCCCCATGGTTCATCCTCCCCCCATGGTTCATCCTCCCCCCATGGTTCATCTTCCCCCCCATTTTTCATCCTCCCCCCATGGTTCATCCTCCCCCCATGGTTCATCCTCCCCCCATGGTTCATCTTCCCCCCATGGTTCATCTTCCCCCCATGATTCATCCTCCCCCCATGGTTCATCCTCCCCCCATGGTTCATCCTCCCCCATGGTTCATCTTCCCCGCATGGTTCATCCTCCTCCCATTTTTCATCCTCCCCTCATGGTTCATCCTCCCCCCATGGTTCATCCTCCCCCCATGGTTCATCTTCCCCCCATGGTTCATCCTCCCCCCATGGTTCATCTAGCTTCCCCCCATGGTTCATCCTCCCCCCATGGTTCATCTTCCCCCATGGTTCATCTTCCCCCCATGGTTCATCCTCCCCCCATGGTTCATCTTCCCCCCATGGTTCATCCTCCCCCCATGGTTCATCTTCCCCCCATGGTTCATCCTCCCCCCATGGTTCATCTTCCCCCCATGGTTCATCTTCCCCCCATGGTTCATCCTCCCCCCATGGTTCATCTTCCCCCCATGGTTCATCCTCCCCCCATGGTTCATCCTCCCCCATGGTTCATCCTCCCCCCATGGTTCATCTTCCCCCCATGGTTCATCCTCCCCCATGGTTCATCCTCCCCCCATGGTTCATCTTCCCCCCATGGTTCATCCTCCCCCATGGTTCATCCTCCCCCCATGGTTCATCCTCCCCCCATGGTTCATTTTCCCCCCATGGTTCATCCTTCCCCATGGTTCATCCTCCCCCCATGGTTCATCTTCCCCCCATGGTTCATCTTCCCCCCATGGTTCATCCTCCCCCCATGGTTCATCCTCCCCCCATGGTTCATCTTCCCCCCATGGTTCATCCTCCCCCCATGGTTCATTCTCCCCCCATGGTTCATCCTCCCCCCATGGTTCATCCTCCCCCCATGGTTCATCCTCCCCCCATGGTTCATCCTCCCCCCATGGTTCATCCTCCCCCCATGGTTCATCTTCCCCCCATGGTTCATCTTCCCCCCATGGTTCATCCTCCCCCCATGGTTCATCCTCCCCCCATGGTTCATCTTCCCCCATGGTTCATCTTCCCCCCATGGTGCATCCTCCCCCCATGGTTCATCTTCCCCCCATGGTTCATCTTCCCCCATGGTTCATCCTCCCCCCCATGGTTCATCTTCCCCCCATGGTTCATCCTCCCCCCATGGTTCATCCTCCCCGTATGGTTCATCCTCCTACCATGGTTCATCTCCCCCCCATGGTTCATCTTCCCCCCATGGTTCATCCTTCCCCATGGTTCATCTTCGCCCCATGGTTCATCTTCCCCCCATGGTTCATCTTCCCCCCATGGTTCATCCTCCCCCCATGGTTCATCCTCCCCCCATGGTTCATCTTCCCCCCATGGTTCATCTTCCCCCCATGGTGCATCCTCCCCCCATGGTTCATCTTCCCCCCATGGTTCATCTTCCCCCCATGGTTCATCCTCCCCCCCATGGTTCATCTTCCCCCCATGGTTCATCCTCCCCCCATGGTTCATCCTCCCCTCATGGTTCATCTTCCCCCCATGGTTCATCCTCCCCCCATGGTTCATCCTTCCCCCATGGTTCATCCTTCCCCATGGTTCATCCTCCCCCCATGGTTCATCCTCCCCTCATGGTTCATCTTCCCCCCATGGTTCATCCTCCCCCCATGGTTCATCCTTCCCCCATGGTTCATCCTTCCCCATGGTTCATCCTCCCCCCATGGTTCATCTTCCCCCCATGGTTAATCTTCCCCCCATGGTTCATCTTCCCTCCATGGTTCATCTTCCCCCCATGGTTCATCCTCCCCCCATGGTTCATCCTCCCCCCATGGTTCATCCTCCCCCCAAGGTTCATCCTCCCCCCATGGTTCATCTTCCCTCCATGGTTCATCCTCCCCCCATGGTTCATCTTCCCCCCATGGTTCATCTTCCCCCCATGGTTCATCCTCCCCCCATGGTTCATCCTCCCCCCATGGTTCATCTTCCCCCCATGGTTCATCCTCCCCCCATGGTTCATCTTTCCCCGATGGTTCATCCTCCCCCCATGGTTCATCCTCCCCCTATGGTTCATCTTCCTCCCATGGTTCATCCTCCCCCCATGGTTCATCTTCCCCCCATGGTTCATCCTCCCCCCATGGTTCATCCTCCCCCCATGGTTCATCCTCCCCCATGGTTCATCCTCCCCCCATGGTTCATCCTCCCCCCATGGTTCATCCTCCCCCCGTGGTTCATCTTCCCCCCATGGTTCATCCTTCACCATGGTTCATCCTCCCCCATGGTTCATCCTCCCCCCATGGTTCATCTTCCCCCCATGGTTCATCCTCCCCCCATGGTTCATCCTCCCCCCATGGTTCATCTTCCCCCCATGGTTCATCCTCCCCCCATGGTTCATCCTCCCCCCATGGTTCATCTTCCCCCCATGGTTCATCTTCCCTCCATGGTTCATCCTTCCCCATGGTTCATCCTCATCCATGGTTCATCTTCCCCATGGTTCATCCTTCCCCATGGTTCATCCTTCCCCATGGTTCGTCCTTCACCATGGTTCATCCTTCCCCATGGTTCATCCTCCCCCCATGGTGCATCCTTCCCCATGGTTCATCCTTCCCCATGGTTCATCCTTCCCCATGGTTCGTCCTTCCCCATGGTTCATCCTTCCCCATGGTTCATCCTCCCCCCATGGTGCATCCTTCCCCATGGTTCATCCTTCCCCATGGTTCATCCTTCCCCATGGTGCATCCTTCCCCATGGTTCATCCTTCCCCATGGTTCATCCTTCCCCATGGTTCATCCTTCCCCATGGTTCATCCTTCCCCATGGTTCATCCTCCCCCCATGGTTCATCCTCCCCCTATGGTTCATCTTCCCCCCATGGTTCATCCTCCCCCCATGGTTCATCCTTCCCCATGTTTCATCCTTCTCCATGGTTCATCTTCCCCATGGTTCATCCTTCCCCATGGTTCATCCTTCCCCATGGTTCATCCTTCCCCATGGTTCATCCTTCCCCATGGTTCATTTTCCCCCCATGGTGCATCCTTCCCCATGGTTCATCCTTCCCCATGGTTCATCCTATCCCATGGTGCATCCTTCCCCATGGTTCATCCTTCCCCATGGTTCATCCTTCCCCATGGTTCATCCTTCCCCATGGTTCATCCTTCCCCATGGTTCATCCTTCCCCATGGTTCATCCTTCCCCATGGTGCATCCTTCCCCATGGTTCATCCTTCCCCATGGTTCATCCTTCCCCATGGTTCATCCATCCCCATGGTTCATCCTTCCCCATGGTTCATCCTTCCCCATGGTTCATCCTTCCCCATGGTTCATCCTTCCCCATGGTTCATCCTTCCCCATGGTTCATCCTTCCCCATGGTGCATCCTTCCCCATGGTTCATCCTTCCCCATGGTTCATCCTCCCCCCATGGTTCATCCTTCCCCATGGTTCATCCTTCTCCATGGTGCATCCTTCTCCATGGTGCATCCTTCCCCATGGTGCATCCTTCTCCATGGTTCATCCTTCTCCATGGTGCATCCTTCCCCATGGTGCATCCTTCTCCATGGTGCATCCTTCCCCATGGTGCATCCTTCTCCATGGTGCATCCTTCTCCATGGTGCATCCTTCTCCGTGGTTCATCCTTCCCCATGGTTCATCCTTCCCCATGGTTCATCCTTCCCCATGGTTCATCCTTCCCCATGGTTTATCCTTCCCCATGGTTCATCCTTCTCCATGGTGCATCCTTCTCCATGGTGCATCCTTCCCCATGGTGCATCCTTCTCCATGGTGCATCCTTCTCCATGGTGCATCCTTCTCCATGGTTCATCCTTCCCCATGGTTCATCCTTCCCCATTGTTCATCCTTCCCCATGGTTCATCCTTTCCCATGGTTCATCCTTCCCCATGGTTCATCCTTCTCCATGGTGCATCCTTCTCCATGGTGCATCCTTCCCTATGGTGCATCCTTCTCCATGGTTCATCCTTCTCCATGGTGCATCCTTCTCCATGGTTCATCCTTCCCCATGGTTCATCCTTCCCCATGGTTCATCCTTCTCCATGGTTCATCCTTCCCCATGGTTCATCCTTCCCCATGGTTCATCCTTCCCCATGGTGCATCCTTCCCCATGGTTCATCCTTCCCTATGGTTCATCCTCCCCCATGGTTCATCCTTCCCCATGGTTCATCCTTCTCCATGGTGCATCCTTCTCCATGGTGCATCCTTCCCCATGGTGCATCCTTCCCCATGGTTCATCCTTCCCCATGGTTCATCCTCCCCCCATGGTTCATCCTTCCCCATGGTTCATCCTTCTCCATGATGCATCCTTCTCCATGGTTCATCCTTCTCCATGGTGCATCCTTCTCCATGGTTCATCCTTCCCCATGGTTCATCCTTCCCCATGGTTCATCCTTCCCCATGGTTCATCCTCCCCCCATGGTTCATCCTTCTCCATGGTGCATCCTTCTCCATGGTTCATCCTTCCCCATGGTTCATCCTTCTCCATGGTGCATCCTTCTCCATGGTGCATCCTTCCCCATGGTGCATCCTTCCCCATGGTTCATCCTTCCCCATGGTTCATCCTTCCCCATGGTTCATCCTTCCCCATGGTGCATCCTTCTCCATGGTGCATCCTTCTCCATGGTTCATCCTTCTCCATGGTGCATCCTTCTCCATGGTTCATCCTTCCCCATGGTTCATCCTTCCCCATGGTTCATCCTTCCCCATGGTTCATCCTTCCCCATGGTTCATCCTTCCCCATGGTGCATCCTTCTCCATGGTGCATCCTTCCCCATGGTGCATCCTTCCCCATGGTTCATCCTTCCCCATGGTTCATCCTTCCCCATGGTTCATCCTTCCCCATGGTTCATCCTTCCCCATGGTGCATCCTTCTCCATGGTGCATCCTTCTCCATGGTTCATCCTTCTCCATGGTGCATCCTTCTCCATGGTTCATCCTTCCCCATGGTTCATCCTTCCCCATGGTTCATCCTTCCCCATGGTTCATCCTTCCCCATGGTTCATCCTTCTCCATGGTGCATCCTTCTCCATGGTGCATCCTTCCCCATGGTGCATCCTTCCCCATGGTTCATCCTTCCCCATGGTTCATCCTTCCCCATGGTTCATCCTTCCCCATGGTTCATCCTTCCCCATGGTGCATCCTTCTCCATGGTGCATCCTTCTCCATGGTTCATCCTTCTCCATGGTGCATCCTTCTCCATGGTTCATCCTTCCCCATGGTTCATCCTTCTCCATGATGCATCCTTCCCCATGGTGCATCCTTCTCCATGGTTCATCCTTGTCCATGGTTTATCCTTCTCCATGGTGCATCCTTCTCCATGGTTCATCCTTCTCTATGGTTCATCCTTCCCCATGGTTCATCCTTCCCCATGGTTCATCCTCTCCCCATGGTTCATCCTTCTCCATGGTTCATCCTTCTCCATGGTGCATCCTTCTCCACGGTTCATCCTTCTCCATGGTGCATCCTTCCCCATGGTTCATCCTTCCCCATGGTTCATCCTCCCCCCATGGTTCATCCTTCCCCATGGTTCATCCTTCCCCATGGTTCATCCTTCCCCATGGTGCATCCTTCTCCATGGTGCATCCTTCTCCATGGTGCATCCTTCCCCATGGTGCATCCTTCCCCATGGTTTATCCTTCCCCATGGTTCATCCTTCCCCATGGTACATCCTTCCCCATGGTTCATCCTCCCCCCATGGTTCATCCTTCCCCATTGTTCATCCTCCCCCATGGTTCATCCTTCCCCATGGTTCATCCTTCCCCATGGTTCATCCTTCTCCATGGTGCATCCTTCCTCATGGTGCATGCTTCCTAATGGTTCATCCTTCCCCATGGTTCATCCTTCCCCATGGTTCATCCTTCCCCATGGTGCATCCTTCCCCATGGTGCATCCTTCTCCATGGTGCATCCTTCTCCATGGTTCATCCTTCTCCATGGTTCATCCTTCTCCATGGTTCATCCTTCTCCATGGTGCATCCTTCTCCATGGTTCATCCTTCTCCATGGTGCATCCTTCTCCATGGTTCATCCTTCCCCATGGTTCATCCTTCCCCATGGTTCATCCTCTCCCCATGGTTCATCCTTCTCCATGGTTCATCCTTCTCCATGGTGCATCCTTCTCCATGGTTAATCCTTCTCCATGGTGCATCCTTCCCCATGGTTCATCCTTCCCTATGGTTCATCCTCCCCCCATGGTTCATCCTTCCCCATGGTTCATCCTTCCCCATGGTTCATCCTTCCCCATGGTGCATCCTTCTCCATGGTGCATCCTTCTCCATGGTGCATCCTTCCCCATGGTGCATCCTTCCCCCATGGTTTATCCTTCCCCATGGTTCATCCTTCCCCATAGTTCATCCTTCCCCATGGTTCATCCTCCCCCCATGGTTCATCCTTCCCCATGGTTCATCCTTCCCCATGGTTCATCCTTCCCCATGGTTCATCCTTCCCCATGGTTCATCCTCCCCCCATGGTTCATCCTTCCCAATGGTTCATCCTTCCCCCCATGGTTCATCCTTCCCCATGGTTCATCTTCCCCCCATGGTTCATCCTTCCCCATGGTTCATCCTTCCCCATGGTTCATCTTCCCCCCATGGTTCATCCTCCCCCAATGGTTCATCTTCCCCCCATGGTTCATCCTTTCCCCCATGGTTCATCCTTCCCCATGGTTCATCCTTCCCCATGGTTCATCCTTCCCCATGGTTCATCCTTCCCCATGGTTCATCCTTCGCCATGGTTCATCTTCCCCCCATGGTTCATCCTTCCCCATGGTTCATCCTTGCCCATGGTTCATCCTTTCCCATGGTTCATCCTTTCCCATGGTTCATCCTTCCCCATGGTTCATCCTTCCCCCCATGGTTCATCCTTCCCCATGGTTCATCTTCCCCCTATGGTTCATCCTTCCCCCCATGGTTCATCCTTCCCCATGGTTCATCCTTCCCCATGGTTCATCCTTCCCCATGGTTCAACCTTCCCCATGGTTCATCCTTCCCCATGGTTTATTCTTCCCCATGGTTCATCTTCCCCCCATGGTTCATCCTTCCCCATGGTTCATCCTTCCCCATGGTTCATCCTTCCCCATGGTTCATCCTCCCCCCATGGTTCATCCTTCCCCATGGTTCATCCTTCCCTATGGTTCATCCTTCCCCATGGTTCATCCTCCCCCCATGGTTCATCCTTCCCCATGGTGCATCCTTCCCCATGGTTCATCCTTCCCCATGGTTCATCCTTCCCCATGGTTCATCCTTCCCCATAGTGCCTCCTTCCCCATGGTTCATCCTTCCCCATGGTTCATCCTTCCCCATGGTTCATCCTTCCCCATGGTTCATCCTTCCCCATGGTTCATCCTTCTTCATGGTGCATCCTTCTCCATGGTGCATCCTTCCCCATGGTTCATCCTTCCCCATGGTTCATCCTTCCCCATGGTGCATCCTTCCCCATGGTTCATCCTTCCCCATGGTTCATCCTTCCCCATGGTTCATCCTTCCCCATGGTGCATCCTTCCCCATGGTTCATCCTTCTCCATGGTTCATCCTTCCCCATGGTGCATCCTTCTCCATGGTGCATCCTTCTCCATGGTGCATCCTTCCCCATGGTGCATCCTTCCCCATGGTGCATCCTTCCCCATGGTGCATCCTTCCCCATGGATCACCGTGTCTGGGCAGTAGTCCTGGGGTGTGGGTGAGAGGTGTGGAGACCACAGTAGTGGCGGCGGCGTTACACAACACCGAGACATTACCCAATGCCAGTACACACATTGTGCACAGTTTATGTAGTGACCACTGGGCACTGATTACCACCGTCGACATGAGCAAGAGAAGGAAAGAGACAAATAAAAGAAAAAGGTTATCACTCGGACCAGATATGAGGCCGCACTTCATAAACAGGATGAGTGACTGGTTCACGGAATACCAAATCCCAGAAGACATTAACACATTTGTTGATGACCTTAACCACCACATTGAGAGCTGTCTAAGAGTTCCGCGCCGTACGCCTGGGCGAAGTAACCCTCAGAGGAAGAAAATAAAATGGTATGAGAATGATTACATAAAGATGCTTAACGCAAATGTGCGAGACATGAGTAGAGAGTACCGGAGACATCCCACTGAAAGTAACCAAGAGTTGTTTAAAACTGTGTGTCAAGTAGCCAGGGAAGAGAAGATTAAAGAGCGGGAAAGACAATGGCTTGAGTTCACTAGCTCTATTGGACGGGAAACATCTGCAAGACAAGTGTGGGCAAAAATTCAGATAGCTAAGGGGGGCAGAGCCCGGCCTGCGTCTCACAAAGACCCCCAGGGTAAGGCTGAGGAACTAATTCACAAGTGGAGTGATGCAGCATCCTCCTCCTCCCTCCCTGCAGAAATCAGCAGGGAACAGCTCCTGCGACATGATGACAGAAGAATTAGGATAACAAGAGCACTGTCTAGTGATGACGAATATGGGGAACCAATCACAGCCCAAGAAGTAAGGGGCGCTATGAAAAAGGGTAAAAGTACAGCACCTGGTGAAGATGGCGTCACCTACGACATACTCAATGCACTGTGTGAAGTGTCTGGGAATCCACTACTCCACCTGTTTAACAAGTCATTCCTAAGTGGAGTGTTGCCCACACAATGGAAACACGCAATAATTATTCCCATACCGAAGCCTAATGACCCTGGTAATTACAGACCTATCAGCCTCGTGTCATGCACTTGCAAGATGCTTGAAAGGATCATCCTAAACCGACTGTTGCACAAAATAGGCAGGTTAGGGGAGGGGGTCAATGGATTTGTTAAAGGACGGAGCACAGCAAATTGTATAGTTAATTACTTGGCTAATGACACGGCTAGGTACTCTGTATTTGTTGACATCAAAGGAGCCTTCGACAAAGCACAGGGGATTGCGATCCTGGACGAGCTTGCATGCATGGGGTGTCAAGGGGAGACTCATGAAATGGGTTGAAGACTACCTCACAGGAAGGAAAGCCAAGGTTTGCTTCAATGGAGCAGTCTCCAGAACAATGAATATGGAACTCGGGACCCCCCAAGGCGGAGTCTTAAGCCCTACACTATTCAATGTACTTATGAACGCCATTGCAAATATTGATTTCCCGGAAGGAACACAACAAGTGGGATATGCAGATGATGTCCTAATACAAGCTCCCACCTTGGGAAAAATTGAACAGTCCATGGAACTCCTCGGAAGGAAATGTATTGAGCTCGGTTTCACTCTCTCCACAAACAAGATGAAGGCATACTCCCATCACAAGCGGAGAGCAAATGAAGAACTGCAAATTAATGGTGTAACACTTGAATGGGTTGACCACTATCGGTACCTTGGCGTCACTGTCGGCTCTGACAAGGGAAAGAATGAGGAGCTCAATCAACTCATAGGAACATGCAAAAGTCGACTCAGGGCACTGAAAGCTATGACCTGGAATGGACATGGAGCCTCTATTGCCGTGCTCAAAATGATGTACACAGCCTATGTGCGCTCCGTCATAGACTATGCCGCACCAGTACTGTGCACCTACTCCCAAAGCGATATGAAAAGGCTTGAAAGCATTCAAAATGAAGCCATGACAATCATTCTTGGAGTCCCAAGAACTGCCAAAACGTCTAATCTACGAGAGGAGTTGTCCCTTCCCATGATTAAAAGCAGAATTCAGGAGCTGAATGCTAAGCTTGCAATTAGGATAGCCAGAGATCCCCATTACAATGATATTGCCAAGAAAAAACTGAGCTCTGTGCTACTTTCAGGGGGAAACAGGAGAAGCAAAAAATGGCATCACAGATCAGTCTGCTACCTTGAAGAGCTTCACCTGCTTGAGCAAGCCCGTGAGCTCCTGCCTGTAGAGAGGTTACCTCCCTGGGAGGATGACACGTGCAAGATCATCATCAGTGAAATGGCAATGAAAAAATCCAACATGATACCACAAGAAATGAGGCACAAGTATCTCGAGGACATTTATAAAGAAGCCGGAGATGAATTAGATCAAATCTACACTGACGGGTCATCTAATCCTATCAATGGCAGGGCTGGTGCAGCATACACGGTAATCAAGGATAATACCTTCCAACGCAAAGGTATTATCAAGGATAATACCTTCCTTTTCTTCATTTTTTCAGAAATGAAGAAAAAGCACGTATTGAGAACTATGCCTCTTCAACGCCAGCAGAGCTAACTGCCATTGTTATGGCGTTAAGGTTTCTTGAACGGAACACTAATGGTGCAGTGATTTGCACCGATTCAAAAGCAGCACTGCAAAGGCTAAGTAAAAATCAGGCAGAAAATCTTGCAATAGTCGCTGAAATTAAGAGAGCTGTGAGAGTACTTACCAATCAGGGAAGAGTCATCAAGTTTCTGTGGATCCCCTCCCATGTTGGAATATGTGGGAATGAACGAGCAGATGTGCTGGCTGCTGAAGGCGCTGAAGGAGACCATATTGAATACTTCATACCCAAGACTCAACTACAAATTAGAGGTATTATCAGGCAACATCACCGTGACAAGGTAACTGAGGAAAGGAGGATAGAAGCACAAACCAGTGAATCTGTACGATGGTACAATATGGTTGCAGCTGGCAATCCCAATCAGTATGGCCGAAGAGGAGGTGGCCGCGGGAGAGAATCAGTAATAGCGAGAATCCGTCTTGGATACAAATATCCATGGAGATTTGGAATGGAAACAACAGTTGATCAGCGAAGTTGCAGAATCTGTGGTGAGAGTGATGGACACCGCCTTGACCACTATCTACGTGAATGTGAACACCTGAGAGACATTAGGAATAACTGTAGAATAATAAACCCCACATTGTTTGAGTTAGGAAAACACTTTTTGTCAAATGTTGATACTGTTCTTAAAAGATTTCCCCATTTTGCACCCGCAAGATAACGTAAGCTTTTAAGGGTTGATAAATGTTAATCTTCTTGTTTGAGGAGCTGTTCACTTGAGACAGTTAAGCAAGTCCCAGCTGTGTCTGGGTACAAGTGACAGGATGAACAACCCAGCGGGTTTTCTTCCTATTGGGGAGTGTTGTACATTCTGCTATGGCGGTATGTTCACTCACAAGATGAGTGGCGCTGCCCAATAAACTCGCCCCTCGGGGCAAAATTTAAAATTACCCAAGTGTGAGAGGAAAAGTCTCCCACACAAATTATTAATTCACAATACTCTTTAGCCATATAAACAAATGAGTCGACAAATAATAATATTATGTTATAGCAAAACCATAAAAATATTACACGAAATTGTGTAAATATTCAATAATTATTATGACTTACTTCTCTCCATCAGGTTTACGGTCGCAGTAAAGACCTCCCATTATGATAAGCTTCCTGCAGTGGTAGGTGGGTGTTGACAGGACAGCCAACAGCTCTTGCAGAGTCCTTCGGAGCTCTAGCTCTGTACTGTAATTGTGTAAACCCGTAAGGCTGGTAATGTTGTGTTCGTTATGCGAGTGTGCCAGACTTGGAGTGCGTGGTGAGGCTGAGGACAGACTCGGGTCTCCTGGGGTTGGGTGTGCCTCCTGGAGGTCGTCCCAAGTCTCAGCTCTAGGGATGGTCATCGACTTCATCTCGTGCGTGATGAACGGTAAGGAGGGAGGAGCAACGTGCTGGTATTGTAGCGGCACAACCAACTCTGCAATGGTCCAAACTAATAATTTAAGAGAAAAATAATATATATTGCCACAACAACCTTCCCCTGTCTCCCAGTCCTCCCCCACCATTACCCCCCCCCCCTTCCCTGTCTCGTCGTCCTCCACACTATCCCCCACTCCCGTCCCCTCGTCCTCCCCACCATTTCCTACTCCCTCGTCCGATGCATTCCCAAATGATCTGATGTTCCCATCACAGAATTGGGAACATCAAATGATCTCATGTTCCCATCACTGAAATATAAGGAAAACAGTAAAAAAAAAAAAAGACGAAATAAAAACAGTTAAAAAAAAAAAAATAAAAAATAAACTATACTCACGAAATGAACGTTACGGTAAACAACACAGCTCAATTTCAATGCAATGTCACACAAAATAATTAAATCAAAATGAAAATAAGTCGTAATCTATGAAAATTCAATTTATCAATGCAATCAGAAACACTGAAATGGAATCGTATCATATTTAGTATAACATGGGTTGCTATTACGTGCAACAGATGGCGCTGTTTAAAAAAAGAAACATGTTTTTACCTGTCACAGGTGTGGCATCTATGTAGTAGGTATATGTATTTCATGTGTTTTTTCATGTGAGGGAAATCTTCGAAACTTCTTTACCGATTGCTTTGAAATTTTGACACAACGTTGCATTCGAATAGACACGTCTTTTTATATTTCTACTATATACATGCCTCACCTGTGACAGGAAAAAACATGTTTTTTTTTTTAAACAGCGCCATCTGTTGGACGTAAGAGCAATACACGCCATAATCTCCGAAAGTTCTTCACCGATTGCTTTGAAATTTTGACACAAGGTTGCATTCGAATAGGAGCATCTTTTTATATACTTACTATATAGATGCCACCCCTGTGACAGGTAAAAACATGCGTTTTTGAAAAACAGTGCCATCTGTTGCACATAATTGCAACATGCATACTATACTAAATATGTCACGAATTCCATTTCAATGTTTCCGATTGCAAAGATAAATTTTATTTTCATAGATTTCGATTTTTTTGTTTAATTATTTTGTGTGACATTGTGTTGGAATTGAGCTGTGTTGTTTACCATACCGTTCATTTCGTAAGTACAAGTATAGATGCCACACCTGTGACAGGTAAAACTATGTTTTTCTTGAAAAACAGCGCCATCTGTTGCATGTAGGAGTAACACACACATGCTATACTAAATATGTTACAATTCCATTTCAATGTTTCTGATTGCATTGATAAATTGAATTTTCATATATTTTGATTTAATTTCATTTTGATTTCATTTTGATTTATTTATTTTGTGTGAATTATGTTGGAATTGAGCTGTGTTGTTTACCGTACCGATCATTTTGTGAGTATAGTTTATTTTGTTATTTTTTCATATTTTCATTTAATTTTTTAACTGTTTTTCTTATATTTCAGTGATGGGAACATCAGATCACTTGATGTTCCCAATTTTCTGATGGGAACATCAGACCATTTGGGAAGGCATTGGACGAGGGAGTGGGGAATGGTGGGGATGACGAGGGGACGGAAGTGAGAGATGGTGGGGAGGACGAGGGGACAAGGGAGGGGGTAGTGGTGGGGATGACGAGGGGACGGGGGAGTTTGGGATAGTGGGGACGAGGGGAGGGGGGAATGGAGAATGGTGGGGAGGACAAAGGTCCAAGGGAGTGAGACATGATGGGAAGGAAGAGGGGATGGTGGAATGGGGAATGGTTGGGAGGCCGAGGAGACGGGCGAGGGGGGAATATATATATATATATATATATATATATATATATATATATATATATATATATATATATATATATATATATATATATATATATATATATTAGTATATTTTGGTAGCAGTCTTTCCTGTAGACATATATTATTAAATATGACCGAAAAAGTAAGATTAATAATTCTAACACGAATTTTCTCAATCTTTCGTACATTTCGTTTCACTGTTGGAGGTAAATCAAAAATCAATTCTCCAAAATTAATTTTTATTTCTAGTCAGACGCGACACGAGCGCGTTTCGTAAAACTTATTACATTTTCAAAGACTTTAGTTCACAAATACTCAACTGAATAGAACTTACGCATCTCCGTTTTTATATCTACATTTGAGTGAGGTGGAAGGGGTGATGTGGCATTAACACAAGACAGAACAAGATGTGGTATTAATAGGGTATTAATTTCATCAACACAAGACAGAACAAGAGTATTAATAGGGTATTAATTTCATCAACACAAGACAGAACACGAAACAATGGATATTGAATAGAAGTGTTTGTAGAAAGCCTATTGGTCCATATTTCTTGATGCTTCTATATTGGAGCGGAGTCTTGAGGTGGGTAGAATATAGTTGTGCAATAATTGGCTGTTGATTGCTGGTGTTGACTTCTTGATGTGTAGTGCCTCGCAAACGTCAAGCCGCCTGCTATCACTGTATCTATCGATGATTTCTGTGTTGTTTACTAGGATTTCTCTGGCGATGGTTTGGTTGTGGGAAGAGATTATATGTTCCTTAATGGAGCCCTGTTGCTTATGCATCGTTAAACGCCTAGAAAGAGATGTTGTTGTCTTGCCTATATACTGGGTTTTTTGGAGCTTACAGTCCCCAAGAGGGCATTTGAAGGCATAGACGACGTTAGTCTCTTTTAAAGCGTTCTGTTTTGTGTCTGGAGAGTTTCTCATGAGTAGGCTGGCCGTTTTTCTGGTTTTATAGTAAATCGTCAGTTGTATCCTCTGATTTTTGTCTGTAGGGATAACGTTTCTATTAACAATATCTTTCAGGACCCTTTCCTCCGTTTTGTGAGCTGTGGAAAAGAAGTTCCTGTAAAATAGTCTAATAGGGGGTATAGGTGTTGTGTTAGTTGTCTCTTCAGAGGTTGCATGGCTTTTCACTTTCCTTCTTATGATGTCTTCGACGAAACCATTGGAGAAGCCGTTATTGACTAGGACCTGCCTTACCCTACAGAGTTCTTCAGAGAAGAACTCTGTAGGGTAAGGCAGGTCCTAGTCAATAACGGCTTCTCCAATGGTTTCGTCGAAGACATCATAAGAAGGAAAGTGAAAAGCCATGCAACCTCTGAAGAGACAACTAACACAACACCTATACCCCCTATTAGACTATTTTACAGGAACTTCTTTTCCACAGCTCACAAAACGGAGGAAAGGGTCCTGAAAGATATTGTTAATAGAAACGTTATCCCTACAGACAAAAATCAGAGGATACAACTGACGATTTACTATAAAACCAGAAAAACGGCCAGCCTACTCATGAGAAACTCTCCAGACACAAAACAGAACGCTTTAAAAGAGACTAACGTCGTCTATGCCTTCAAATGCCCTCTTGGGGACTGTAAGCTCCAAAAAACCCAGTATATAGGCAAGACAACAACATCTCTTTCTAGGCGTTTAACGATGCATAAGCAACAGGGCTCCATTAAGGAACATATAATCTCTTCCCACAACCAAACCATCGCCAGAGAAATCCTAGTAAACAACACAGAAATCATCGATAGATACAGCGATAGCAGGCGGCTTGACGTTTGCGAGGCACTACACATCAAGAAGTCAACACCAGCAATCAACAGCCAATTATTGCACAACTATATTCTACCCACCTCAAGACTCCGCTCCAATATAGAAGCATCAAGAAATATGGACCAATAGGCTTTCTACAAACACTTCTATTCAATATCCATTGTTTCGTGTTCTGTCTTGTGTTGATGAAATTAATACCCTATTAATACTCTTGTTCTGTCTTGTGTTGATGAAATTAATACCCTATTAATACCACATCTTGTTCTGTCTTGTGTTAATGCCACATCACCCCTTCCACCTCACTCAAATGTAGATATAAAAACGGAGATGCGTAAGTTCTATTCAGTTGTGTATTTGTGAACTAAAGTCTTTGAAAATGTAATAAGTTTTACGAAACGCGCTCGTGTCGCGTCAGACTAGAAATAAAAATGAATTTTGGAGAATTGATTTTTGATTTACCTCCAACAGTGAAACGAAATGTACGAAAGATTGAGAAAATTCGTGTTAGAATTATTAATCTTACTTTTTCGGTCATATTTAATAATATATATATATATATATATATATATATATATATATATATATATATATATATATATATATATATATATATATATATATATATTTATATTTATATATATATATACATATGTGACATTCATCCGTCTGTGACATTCATCAATGTTTCCCATTGTTGTGTTTTTCAAGAGATCCATAACCTTTAAGCACCTTTTTGCATTATTATTTTTGTATCAACCCATGTATATATATATATATATATATATATATATATATATATATATATATATATATATATATATATATATATATATATATATATATATATATATATATATATATATATTATATTTTGATATCGTCTCTTTCCTCTTACACAAGTGTTAGGAGAAAAGAGAACATAGCCGTGGTAACAAGTTGAATAATACGTATGTTCAATTTTTCGTGTGAATGATTATTTAGTCTTGTGACCTTGAAAGGTATGACGACCATTCAAAAGTCATTACTCAAACTAAGACAAAGAGGAAGCACAATGGTTGAGGGAGAGAGGCTGTAGCAAGTAAATAATCCTCAAGAGAGAGGCACCAAGCCGGAGTGACTATAAGTATCACCATCAAAGTGGCGGGAGAGTCAGTAGGACACGAACCTTCATGGGGTGAGGAAGGTCCGTCTAGGATGACGATGGCGGATATGGTGACCGTCAGCACCAACACCACCTTCACCGAGGCCAGTAGGGGACGCTTCCTTATCACCATCTCTCATGTGAAGTTGATGATCTTCACGATGCTTCCTCATGCATCAAGAGGGATCACATTATCATCTGATAATGCATATATTCATACCTTATGAAGAAAGTGGGGGTGTTTTTAACATAAACTATTAAATTATATTAAAATGTTTAACGGAGCATGGAGCAACGGTTTAAATCTCCGGTTGTTTTCGGTTTAAACAGTAACGGTTACAAGCCACAATGTAGGACTGAGAACAGGAAATGCTTTTTCACCCACAGGATTACTAAGCCATGGAACCGCCTACCTGTCGATATCATAAATGCCAAAAAACTGTTACATTTTAAAGTACACCTGGCAAAGATCATTAAGGCAAGTGGGGAACCTTCGACAAGCCGCCAGCTTCTTGTCCTCGTCGAGGCCACTAGTGTTAATTTGCCCTCGGGTATATTCAGGTAAAATATGTGTTGCCTTATTTCTTCCGCTTGTAATGACCAACCTGCTGTTCCCCTCACTCACTCAACACCCCAGCTCAACACTGCTGCCAGATCACTGTCACCCTCACTGAACTAGTGAGGGTCACCAGCTAATATTAAATCTGAAATATTAAATGAGGGGGAGGAGCAACAAGTGAAGGGTTTATTAGTTTAAAAATAATGAAAAACTTAATAATATACGACTGCCACCACCTTCCTGACCTGAAGTGCCTGTATTACTGATCTCCCAGGAAGGACAGAAATCAATAATTATGAAACTTCAAGGATCACTCTAATATCCATGAAATGGAGAACACACGGAGGGATTTCTAATACAGCACATAAACACAACATACAAAATGACTCAGTATTAATAAAAGGGAGAACAGATAACTAAACGACAAATTGCATTAATAATCACTTTATTTAATAATTGACACGTTTATCTAAATCAAATTGAAATATATCCTACTCTAAGCATATATCCCTAAGAGGTAATAGCATCTAATTGATGGACATAATTGATTAGTACTCAAGAGCACATTACCTTATCCTGCCAAACCGGCCACAGATGTTGAATGGTCGTTCTCCCGGTCACTGGACCTGCCCGAAGTCAACACAAAGACACACTGACTAATGTTTTCTTAACAAGCTTACCAGTGGAAAACAAGCTCCACCCACTCTAAGTTCCTTAGGCCCAACTAAACCCCGCCTTTCAAAGACTAGAACCAATAAATTCAAGCCAAAACTGGGTGCTCTGGAGGCTTGGCCAATGGTTGTCAGGCACCACCCTGGGGGACTCCGCCTCTTGAGTCTTCGGCCAAACTGTGCCATGGACCTACCCTGCCTCCTAGGCCTCCCTGGCTTTCAACCAATCAGCTCCAGGCTAGGCTTGTCCATAAGGGTCTGTTTTTCTTGACAGAAATCTCATGTAACTGGAAAAGCAGTACAACAAGCTCGTGGGAACAAGCTGCTCTGACCAGCCACCCCCAACCAATAATGGAGAACTACGGTATATGGCACTGAGTTTTACTGCCCCTCAAATTTGTCAATGGCTGTAGGAAATAGGAGGAAGAGGGCCAAGGGGACGAGTGGCCAGCGAAGGTCTCACAAACTTAAAGAAATCTAAATCTGACTCCAACCTTTTATGACAGAAAAGGGCCAACGGGGGAGGGGGGGGAAGAACGAACAAGGGAGGAAAAGACGAACGAGGACAAGGGGAGATGGGGAGAGGGGAGATGGGGAGAGGGGGAGAGGGGAGATGGGGAGAGGGGGAGAGGGGAGATGGGGAGAGGGGGAGAGGGGAGATGGGGAGAGGGGGAGAGGGGAGAAGCAATGGTTTGAGCACAGATCATTACACGCTTCATACCCGCAACAATTATAATATGACGTGTAAAATACTGAAACTGAAATGCATTAAAATGTTCAATCTCTGAATTCCATATTCGTGTATCTATTTCACAGACAACTCAAGTGACCTTTACAGTCATCATAAAGACTCAAATGTACGCAACAACTTTTAAAAAATGTGCACAATTACAAAATGCATTGAAGACTGTGCCAGCACCTGTCTGTCCAATATATATTATCTATATTCGAGACATTATACAGCCGACCAGTCTTGTATTTTCGTGTAGATATTAAGAAAGTCTTATACTATATACTTTGAGAATATGTAGTTATTTTAGTTGTAATGTGACAGCAGGTAGATCAGCGGGGTTTGTTTGCCCTGATGGTCATTTGTGCATTAATATTGCAGGACGCTGCTGACGAATCAGGTTTGTTTCTATAACGGCTGTAATCAGAGACAAGCAGAGGAGCCGACAAGCGGAGCGTCAATGAAGGTCAGTGTTGGTACATGAAAATTAGAGACAAAAAGTTTGTCTGCGCCAAGCACGTAGCGCAGAGTTGTCTGTTCTGGCGACCTCTCCGACCATCTAATTTCTCTGCTAAATTTAGGCATAATACATCACCAGAATTTACATGGAGTCTCCTATTAGGATTAAGGTTATAGACGTCTTCTGCATAGCAGGAATCTGGGGTTTTAGATGGCCAGTCCTGCCTGGCTTCAATCAAGACTGTCGAGCAGGTCAGGTTAGTGGTAATTGAGCAACCCGTCTGGAAACGATAATTGCCTAGTTACATTTGCGCTGATATAGATCAATACACAAAATGTTTAGTTAAGAACGCCAAATTAAAGGAGAAAGACTATGCTTGTTATTTCATAAAGGTTTTAGGCAGGAGGCTCCTACTGAAGGTTTCCTGGTAGCCCAGGAAGATGTTGTCAACTCATAACCCCCCCCCCCCAACCTTTTTTTATTAGGTAATCATTGGCATCTTGTCATAGAGCTCTAAATTTGTGAATACGACTTAACTTTTTTAATAAAATTTGCCCCTTGAAAGTTTTACCACGTATCCTCATTATTTTTCTCACAGGCCCATATGCAGGGTTCACGTGTCTACAATACAGGTCTATAGTCTAATGTCTTCTATTTATTCATCCTTCATAAGAAGGGAGAATATCTGTTGCCATATAAATATGACATTAGAAGTTTTAAGTCTGGCTGGAAGTTCTCCTTCTCTCCAGCAAAGTAAGGTAAATTATCGAGAGAAGCATTTCTCAGAGCGGCTGCTGCGTTCTTTAGTATATCATGGGAAGATTCGTGTTTGCTGCCATGATCTTCAACACGTATATAGATCCTCAAGTTGTCTCCTTACCCCATCTGCCGTAACTATGTCCTCTCTGCCCCTGCCACCTCCCCGGGTTCTGGTTTAAATATTTTCTTGTAGCTTTTGTTTAATGTCTCGCATATTGCTTTTTTTTTTAAACATATTAGGTACATCTGCATTAGTGCAGCTACCGTAGACTATATGAAGTGGAGTGCAGTGTGTCAAAAAAGCTAACTAGGTGATGCTAAGAAATCCCCATCACACAGGATGGTTAGTCATACAGAGGCATGTGATAAGCGGTCTGCACTGGCAGACTCGCATATTGCTTTCCGTTGTCCGTTGTATACCTAACTAGGTCTACGGGGCGCAGAACCCAGCCTACTAGCTATTGTAGCCATGCTTCTACACTTTCCTACTTCTCAATGCTCACTCATAATTGCTACCGAAGACGTGAACCCATCAAGAGTTGCGTGTGTTCACCTCCCACATTACATACTTGCACTTAGTTCACTCTCTTCCGCCAACTCATTTGTGCTTCCAGTTTCCAACTGGCGCCTCATCTAGAGAACACTATACTCACTTCATCTATAAAAATATGAAATTAGTTTATAGGAAGGACTGCTTATCCACATTGAACATGATGCAATATCTCCATACAATATCAATGCACGCAACAATAAATTATATATATATATATATATATATATATATATATATATATATATATATATATATATATATATATATATATATATATATACATATATATATATATATATATATATATATATATATATATATATATATATATATATATGTATATATATATATATATATATATATATATATATATATATATATATATATATATATATATATATATATATATGTCGTACCTAGTAGCCAGAACTCACTTTTTTGCCTACTATTCAAGGCCCGATTTGCTTAATAAGCCAAGTTTTCCTGAATTAATATATTTTTTCTAATTTTTTTCTTATTAAATGATAAAGCTACCCATTTCATTATGTATGAGGTCAATTTTTTTTTATTGGAGTTAAAATTAACGTAGATATATGACCGAACCTAACCAACCCTACCTAACCTAACCTAACCTATCTTTATAGGTTAGGTTTGGTTAGGTAGCCGAAAAAGTTAGGTTAGGTTAGGTTAGGTAGGTTAGGTAGTCGAAAAACAATTAATTCATGAAAACTTGGCTTATTAGGCAAATCGGGCCTTGCATAGTAGGCTGAGAAGTGCGTTCTGGCTACTAGGTACGACATATATATATATATATATATATATATATATATATATATATATATATATATATATATATATATATATATATATGTCGTACCTAGTAGCCAGAATGCACTTCTCAGCCTACTATGCAAGGCCCAATTTGCCTAATAAGCCAAGTTTTCATGAATTAATTGTTTTTCGACTACCTAACCTACCTAACCTAACCTAACCTAACATTTTCGGCCACCTTACCTAACCTAACCTATAGAGATAGGTTAGGTTAGGTTAGGTAGGGTTGGTTAGGTTCGGTCATATATCTACGTTAATTTTAACTCCAATAAAAAGAAATTGACGTCATACATAATGAAATGGGCAGCTTTATCATTTCATAAGAAACAAATTAGAGAAAATATATTAATTCAGGAAAACTTGGCTTATTAGGCAAATCGGGCCTTGCATAGTAGGCTGAGAAGTGCGTTCTGGCTACTAGGTACGACATATATATATATATATATATATATATATATATATATATATATATATATATGTATATATATATATATATATATATATATATATATATATATATATATATATATATATATATTATTAAATATGACCGAAAAAGTAAGATTAATAATTCTAACACGAATTTTCTCAATGTTTCAATCGTAAAACTTATTACATTTTCAAAGACTTTAGTTTACACACACACAACTATAACTGAACAGAGCTTAAACATCTTCGATTTTTTATACCTGCATTTGGGTGATGTGATATGTTACAACAGTTAAAGTCTTTCCAGGCGATTAACGATGCATAAGCAACAGGGCTCCATTAAGGAACATATAATCTCTTCCCATAACCAGACCATCACCAGAGAAGTCTTAACAAAAAACACGGAAATCATCGATAGATACAGCGATAGCAGGCGGCTAGATATCTGCGAGGCACTACACATTAAGAAGTCTGTAACGGGGGGTGGGGGGAAATGGAATGGCGAGTAAGTGGGAAGTGAGTAGGAGAAGTAGAAGAGGTAGAAGGGTAGATAGGTAGAAGTAGAAAAGTAGATTATAGGAGAAGAAGAGTAGATGGTAGAAGAAGAAATGTTGCCACCATCCATTCAAGACCATTACATTCAAGACAAGGAATGGAACTTGTCTGTATTACAATATTCTCAAGAGATGTTAACATGAGGTCATTATTAGTTTGTTCCATCTGTATCATGTATTCATTAAAATCATGAACCCAGTAACTGCAGAGGCTTTCTCGCCTCAACTCAAAAACTCTAGGGAACAAAGTTAAAGACAATTTATATAATAAATTCAACAATTATATTTTTTCATGATAAGTATCATAATTAAAGCCATTAAATTATGATGTTCAAGATAAATCTGCAAAGTGAGTCATCATCCAAGAATTCGAGAACCCTACAACTGCCCCTGATCCTCACACAACATTTGCAAACACGACCAAGTCACCTTAATGTTCAACTCACCAAGTGTCTGCCTATAGCTGGATAGAGGGGGAGGAGGGGGGGTCTGTAGTTGACAGAGACTGTCCTGCCCTGCCGGCTGACAGCCTCCCTGGCTAGGCCGTCTTCTGTTCTGCTCCGTTGCTGTTCTTATTCCCCTTCTATGCTCTGCTCTCTGAGTATATATTGGGGAACCTAGTAGCTAACTCCGCCCACAAGTAGATAGCCTCAGGCACTCTACCAAGCCACTCCTTAAACGTCGGCATGTTTGAAGGCCAATTATCAGATTAGCAGAAGCAAGGTGGAATTCGCATGACTTGACCTCAGGTCAACTTGAGGTCATTAACGCTTAGAGGTGGGAAACTCAGGCCGACCAAACTGGCGTCTCTCAAATCCTTGTCTGTGACTCATGAACTATATATATATATATATTTAAATAAAACTAAACCAAACACCTTAGGGTGTTACATCTCCCCTTCTCCCCGAAAATAAAGTTTTTGCAACACTGCTAAAGCAAGCTAGCTGTGTGCGACAACTTTATTAACGACAAAAATACATCCTGCATACATCCATACATCCAAAAATACACATATACATCATCCTACTCTAAAAATGAAATATGTAGACAGACGTCCATTGTCTCTGGCTGGGCAACGTCACTGCTTGATCTTGTAGATAGCCCTGTACCCCATTTCTTCAACACAACTGCCTCCGTCGCTTCTCCATCGTTAACGCACAACAACCCTTGGCCAACCAGGAAGCCGTTACTACTTGAACTGCGCACAGGACCGTGGAATTCGGTTGTCCCAGCTGATCTGTAATTGGCCCTACGTCAGTCACCGTGAGAGACGTATATTGGGGTTCTTCACAGCTATAGGGACTACAAGTTTTGAGACCTCCATATAGTTGCCACCGTAGAAATCCCATCCTACTTTCTCCTCCCTGTTGCTCCAGCACGCCTCCTTCAGAGAGCCACTTTTGACAGCCACATCAAGTCCGCACGACACAGGAGGAATCACTCAACAGAGCAACATGCTTGCAGGAGGGGCGGCCAGTCAAGGCAAACGATCCTGTCTTGCAATTACACTCCATGCAATGATGCTGATACCAGCAAGGGACACTAGGCATCGTGTCTCACTCAGCTTGGTCTTATCTTTTCCTCTTCTTTCTTCTCTCTTCTCTCTTCTTTCTTCTCTTTTCCTCCTCCCATGGGTCTTTGACAAGCGACCTGGGGTCCATTGGGGTCCGTCCGTCCTGGGGTCCATCCTGGGTAGACCGACGTTGGTGGGACAGACTAGAGTCGTTGTTGCTCCTCTTCCATCTTTACTGGGTCGTCTGGGGTCGTCTGAAGAACGACCTGGGGTCCACTGGAATCCGTCCATCCGTCCTGGGGTCCACTGTGTGGACCATTTTAACTGACCGAGAGGGCTGTATCTTGGGGTCCCCCGGGGTGGTGGTGGTGGAGCCATGACATCCAGGTAGGGGGCTGCATGGACGTGGTGGTGGTGATAAACGCCCGTGAGTGTGGTACAAAGCAGCCGCCTCCCTCTTCTGTATGTGTGCGCCTCTCTTCTGGCTCTAACCTGGGAATGAACATAAAGGCAACAATACCCGTGTTCCAAAATGTTGTGTGACCCTGTAGTTTGTATAGGGTTCACACAGTCCAATCATAACGCTGTCCTCCTGGCAACGACTACACTTAAATTTTAATAATTCAATTAACACTGAATGATATGGACTTGGTGGAACATAAATCAGTAACAGAGTGAAGTTAGAGAAGAGAGAATAAGGTCGTCACTACTTTTAACTTGTCACCTAAAACAATCTCCACAAAAAAATATCAATACTAATAGAGACAAAATACTAGCCTCACTTAACTATACCATTCCTAATCTTACGTACTTAAACAGCCGTTACTCCCACCCTTAACCTACAGCCACCTACGTGACCCAGAGTGTTTCCTTCGCTTCTCCGCGTGTCCACAACTCCAAACTTTTGCCACCCCTGTGACCAGACTATCGAACGTCGAGCGTCCCCAACGTGAAGTCTACTGACATACTAAGCCTCCCTGGCTAGCATGCTGTACAATACCAGTACACCTCGGGTTATTGCGTTCAAATGGGAGTAAAACAGTCGATCGCAATAATCTGAGCAGAACCACCACTTAAAACTACTTAAGAACTACACCTGCCACTCTCCAACTGACCTGGAGACCAGCGGTGGCTGGGTGTCCCCCTGGGACATGCGAGGTCACCTGTCACACTCAGCTGACCTGCACTACCACCAACCGCTAAGTTCCCAAATCACCAAATATTATCACTAACATAAATCACTACACACGCAAGTTCTGGTGAACATTCCCAGAACTTCACAAAACTCACAAAATCACTAAAACAGATCGCCAGAGAATCATTATCTCCTAACCTGAAAAAAAACTCGCTAACTCGCGAATATTAACCACCTGTCAAGATCTCCCTGATAGCACCTGAGCTGCAAAAGGACATGTGAGACTGAACAATGTTAAATGAACACTACCATACACATTGTTCAACACCGCTGCCAACATTGTAACGGGGGGTGGGGGGAATTTCAAGTCGACACCAGCAATCAACAGCCAATTAATGCACAACTATATTCTACCCACTTCAAGACTCCGCATCAATACAAAAGCATCAAGAAATATGGGCCAATAGGCCCTTTGCAGTTACTTCCATTCTTCCTTTTAACTTACAAAATATTATACCCATTGTTTCGTGTTCTGTCTTGTGTTGAAAGTTTGTTTTCACCTCATCCAAAACTGTTGTAACATATCACCTCACCCAAATGCAGGTATAAAAAATCGAAGATGTTTAAGCTCTGTTCAGTTATAGTTGTGTGTGTGTAAACTAAAGTCTTTGAAAATGTAATAAGTTTTACAAAACGCGCTCAAGTGTCGCGTCAGACTAGAAATAAAAATGAATTTTGGAGAATTGATTTTTCATTTACCATCAACAGTGAAGAAAAATGTAAGAAACATTGAGAAAATTCGTGTTAGAATTATTAATCTTACTTTTTCGGTCATATTTAATAATATATGTCTACAGGAAAGACTGCTACCAAAGTATACTAATATTAAAACGCACGACCCAGCAGCAAGAAATCAAGCCTTCACGATAAAATATCGCCAAGATCTGATTCGTAATCAGATACATAAGGCAGAAAATGAAATCAAAGACAAATTACTAAAGACAAATAACAAAACGCAATTACTTCATGCTACAAACCAATGGAGAAACAGCAACATCGAGGTAAGTCTCCGTACTCGCATCGAGCAACATCTCGACATCCTCACAGATCGACATCACCTCAGCACCGAAACCAGGATAATCAAGAAACTAACAACGTTATATGGAGGACCTATGGCAATTCCAACCCGTTCTCGCAAATTCGTAAAGTCAATATTGACTTATTAACTACGTGCATAGGTGATATACTAAACATAATAGATACCCTTAAAAAGATTCATAGAAAACACCGACCTTACCTAACCTTGTTAGTATCTTAAGATAAGCATCTTATTGCTTCGTAATTACAATTATTACTTAACCTATACCTATTATAGGTTAGGTAATAATTGTAATTACGAAGCAATAAGATGCTTATCTTAAGATACTAACAAGGTTAGGTAAGGTCGGTGTTTTCTATGAATCTTTTTAAGGGTATCTATTATGTTAAGTATGTCAACTATGCACATATATAATAAGTCAATATTGACTTATTAAATTTGCGAGAACGGGTTGGGCAATTCCACGATCAAGAGACTGCTTTCTGAACCTTGCAGGAATCAACCTCACTGAGGACCAAGTCACTCTCCTAAATCTGGGTATAAACTGTCACGTTATGTCCAGACCAAGTGAGATGGCCCGGAAAGTGGAGTTGGAGATCCTGTTGGACGACATATTCGACCTCGAGACACAGAAGAAGGTCACCACCAAAGACACCTTACAAGCAGAACTTATTGCGGAAGGAGGAAAAAATCGAGGCAATTACAGAAGCACCATACTGTCCCCCGAGCTCAAAGCGGCAGCTAAGAGCCTTCGTGAGAACAAGGAGATAGTCATCAGAAGAGGTGACAAGTCGCCAATATACGTCATTCTTAAAAAAAACGAATATCTGGTGAAAATGAACTTCATTCTCTCTGACCAAACTAAATTCCAAAGGGTAACGAAGGACACTACAGCCGAATTGAAGGCAAAGGTCAACAAATTGATCGAAACTGTGAACGCCAAGAAATCCGGACTCCACCTGCCAAAGATTATTGGGGAATATAAGCCTGGATACGCGTATGGAAATGTCAAGACACATATGCCTGGAAACCCACTTCGGCCAATCATTAGCCAGATACCCACACCCACGTACAGACTGGCAAAGCGACTCAACGGCCTGATGACTCCTTATGTCCCTTGCACCTTCAGCCTGAAGTCTCCAAAGGAATTTGTTGACTTACTGCGGGGCACACGGGCCACAGGGATAAGAGCCTCGTTGGACGTAGAATCACTGTTTACCAACGTACCTGTGGATGAAACAATCGGGATGATAGTGGACAGAGTGTATCGTGATCCGGCCTGTACTCCTCTTAACATACCAGAAAACATTCTAAGGAAACTACTCCAAGCTTGTACTAAAGAGGCACCCTTCTTGAGCCCGGATGGGCACATGTATAAGCAAGTAGATGGGGTCGCCATGGGTTCCCCCCTAGGTGTCCTGTTTGCGAACTTCTACATGGGTACCATCGAACAAAAGGTCTTAGTAGACATGAACTTGAAACCGGCCATATACTGCAGGTATGGTGACGACATTTTTACACAGGTACCTGATGTCAGACATCTGCAGGAGCTGAAGGAGGCATTTGAGCGGAATTCTGTGTTGCGTTTCACTTACGAGATGGAGAAGGATGGGAAGCTGCCCTTTCTAGATGTAACAGTCATGGAAAGGAGCGGAGGTTTCCACATCGCAATCTACATTAAGGAAACAAACATAGGAATGTGCCTCAATGCCAACAGTGACTGCCCAGACAGGTACAAGAGGAGTGTCGTTAACGCTTATGTCGACCGTGCTCTCAGTCACAGCTCAGGATGGAAGCAAGTCGATGAAGAACTCTGTAAGGTAAGGCAGGTCCTAGTCAACAACGGCTTCTCCAATGGTTTCGTTGAAGACATCATAAGAAGGAAGGTGAAACGCCATGCAACCTCTGAAGAGACAACTAACACAACACCTGTACCCCCTATTAGACTATTTTACAGGACCTTCTTTTCCACAGCTCATAAAACGGAGGAAAGGGCCCTGAAAGATATTGTTAATAGAAACGTTATCCCTACAGACAAAAATCAGAAGATACAATTGACGATCTACTATAAAACCAAGAAAACGGCCAACCTACTCATGAGAAACTCTCCAGACACAAAGCAGGACACTTTAAAAGAGACCAATGTCGTCTATGCCTTCAAATGCCCACTTGGGGACTGTAAGCCTCAAAGAATTCAGTATATAGGCAAGACAACAACATCTCTTTCCAGGCGATTAACGATGCATAAGCAACAGGGCTCCATTAAGGAACATATAATCTCTTCCCATAACCAGACCATCACCAGAGAAGTCTTAACAAAAAACACGGAAATCATCAGTAGATACAGCGATAGCAGGCGGCAAGATATCTGCGAGGCACTATACATTAAGAAGTCAACACCAGCAATCAACAGCCAATTAATGCACAACTATATTCTACCCACTTCAAGACTCCGCACCAATATAGAAGCATCAAGAAATATGGGCATTAGGCCCTTTGCAGTTACTTCCATTCTTCCTTTTAACTTACAAAATATTATACCCATTGTTTCGTGTTCTGCCTTGTGTTGAAAGTTTGTTTTCACCTCATCCAAAACTGTTGTAACATATCACCTCACCCAAATGCAGATATAAAAAATCGAAGATGTTTAAGCTCTGTTCAGTTATAGTTGTGTGTGTGTAAACTAAAGTTTTTGAAAATGTAATACGTTTTACGAGACGCGCTCAAGTGTCGCGTCAGACTAGAAATAAAAATGAATTTTGATGAATTGATTTTTCAGTTACCATCAACAGTGAAGAAAAATGTAAGAAACATTGAGAAAATTCGTGTTAGAATTATTAATCTTACTTTTTCGGTCATATTTAACAAGATATGTCTACAGGAAAGACATATCTTATAAACTTATAATATATATATATATATATATATATATATATATATATATATATATATATATATATATATATATATATATATATATATATATATATACATATATATATATATATACATATATATATATATATATATATACATATATATATATATGTATATATATATATATATATATATATATATATATATATATATATATATATATATACATATATATATATATGTATACATATATATATATGTATATATATATATATATATATATATATATATATATATATATATGTATATATATATATATATATATATATATATATATATATATATATATATATATATATATATATATATACATATATATATACATATATGCGAACAAGCCTGAATGGTCCCCAGGACTATATGCGAATGAAAACTCACACCCCAGAAGTGACTCGAACCCATACTCCCAGGAGCAACGCAACTGGTAACTACAGGGCGCCTTAATCCACTTGACCATCACGGCCGTCAAAAGGAAGTGATAGCCGAGGCTATTTGAGCCACTTCCCCGACGGCAACTCGGATGGTAATCTTGGGCATAGCATTTCACCAAATCACCTCATTCTTTGGGGCACACGTGAGGAACACAAATGCGAACAAGCCTTCCTTTTGATGGCCGTGATGGTCAAGTGGATTAAGGCGCCCTGTAGTTACCAGTTGCGTTGCTCCTGGGAGTATGGGTTCGAGTCACTTCTGGGGTGTGAGTTTTCATTCATATATATATATATATATATATATATATATATATATATATATATATATATATATATATATATATATATATATATATATATGTCGTACCTAGTAGCCAGAACGCACTTCTCAGCCTACTATGCAAGGCCCGATTTGCCTAATAAGCCAAGCTTTCATGAATTAATGCTTTTTCGACTCCCTAACCTACCTAACCTAACCTAACCTAACTTTTCCGGCTACCTAACCTAACCTAACCTATAAAGATAGGTTAGGTTAGGTAGGGTTGGTTAGGTTCGGTCATATATCTACGTTAATTTTAACTCCAATAAAAAAAAATTGACCTCATACATAATGAAATGGGTAGCTTTATCATTTCATAAGAAAAAAATTAGAAAAAATATATTAATTCAGGAAAACTTGGCTTATTAGGCAAATCGGGCCTTGAATAGTAGGCCAAAAAGTGAGTTCTGGCTACTAGGTACGACATATATATATATATATATATATATATATATATATATATATATATATATATATATATATATATATATATATATATATATATATATATATATATATATATATATATATATATATATATATATATATATAAAACAAAAACAAAACTGTACAAAAGTTGGACAAAAACCAACTGTATATTGCCGTTATGTAGATGACATATTCGTAATAGTAAAAGACTCAGATGAACTAATTGGCCTAAAAAGACATCTAGAGAGAGAGTCAGTACTCCGATTTATACATGAAAATAGTGAAAATAACAGTCTGCCATTCTTGGATGTACTAATAACAAAAACAGGAACCTCTTTAAGCACCAACGTATATACCAAGCCCACCAACATAGGATTATGCCTGAACGGTAGAAGTGAGTGCCCCCAAAGATACAAAGCCAGTGTTCTCAATGCTTATATTCGTCGAGCGCTTACCCACTGCTCTGAATGGAGCAACGTGAGTAGAGAGTTTGAAAGAGTAACTCAGGTATTGGTGAACAACGGATATAGCAACGCGGAAATAAACGTTGCTATAAGAAGACACTTGGACCGTTGGTATAATCCAGAACCTAGAACAGAAACCACAACACCTCCAATAAAATTATATTACAAATCAACCATGCACAGTGATCATATAAAAGAGAAAAGAATAATGAAAGAAATAATCCGTAAAGGAGTAAAAAGCATTACTCCTAACCAAAACATAAACCTGATAATATTTTACAAAACCAAGAAGACTTCCGAACTCCTTATCAAAAACAGCCCGAAGCCGACGGAGAACCCTCTACAGCAGTCAAGCGTTGTATACATGTACACTTGCCCCCACGAAGGATGTAACCTTCAATCTAAGTATATAGGTATGACGTCGACCAAGCTGACGAGGCGTTTGACATGCCATCTTCAATCCGGTGGCCCCTAGGAATCACATGAGACAAGCCCATGACATCACTCTAACAAGAGAAATGTTGAATAAGAATACCTGCATAATAGACAAAACCCAAGATGCAAGAAGATTACAAATTCTTGAGGCAATTCACATAAGAATAGAACAACCTACCATGAACACCCAAATCACTGAACTATTTACTCTACCCACCATGAGAGTAAGGACAAGACCAGAACATAACGATGCCAACACAGAAGACAATGTCCAACATAACAGGCCAATTACACTGGATTAATCTTTGTGTTTAGATAGGAGCTGCCTCGTATGGGCCAATAAGCCTTCTGCAGTTACCTCTATGTTTCACCTCACATTTATCCCTTATGTATCCCCCCATGTTTTCACATTTATTGTATTATCACCTGACCCAGTGCGGGTATAAAATCAACCAGCATTGTAAGATCTGTTCACTTGAGAATGAACCATGGAGGTTCGAAACGTTGTGCAAATTGTATAAATAAGTGTAATACACTCTATAGTAAATCACTTCTTTTCTTCACCTTAAAAGTACGAAAATGAGTTTTGGAGAACTCCTATTTCAACTAAGCCCTGATGCTAAGAAAATAGTTAGAGGGATAGAAGCCCTAAACCAGAATATATATATATATATATATATATATATATATATATATATATATATATATATATATATATATATATATATATATATATATATATATATATATATATATATATATATATATATATATATATATAACTGAAAACTCACACCCCAGAAGTGACTCGAACCCATACTCGATCCACTTGACCATCACGACCGGACATAATGAGGTGATAGCCGAGGCTATTTGAACCACCCCACCGCCGGCACTCGGATAGTTATCTTGGGCATAGCATTTTACCAAATCACCTCATTCTTTGGGGCACACGTGAGGAACACAAATGATTCGTGTGAGTTTTCAGTTGCATATTGTCCTGGGGACCATTCAGGCTTGTTCGCATATATATATATATATATATATATATATATATATATATATATATATATATATATATATATATATATATATATATATATATATGTATATATATATATATATATATATATATATATATATATATATATATATATATATATATATATATATATATATATATATATATATTATTAAATATGACCGAAAAAGTAAGATTAATAATTCTAACACGAATTTTCTCAATCTTTCGTACATTTCTTTTCACTGTTGGTGGGAATTCAAAAATCAATTCTCCAAAATTCATTTTTATTTCTAGTCTGACGCGACACTTGAGCGCGTTTCGTAAAACTTATTACATTTTCAAAGCTTTAGTTACACATACACAACTGAATAGAACTTACACATCTCCGATTTGTTTATATCTACATTTGAGTGAGGTGGATGGGGTGAGGTGGTATTTAATAGGGTATTAAATTCATCAACACAAGACAGAACACGAAACAATAGAAGTGATTGTAGAAAGCCTATTGGTCCATATTTCTTGATGCTTCTATATTGGAGCGGAGTCTTGAGGTGGGTAGAATATAGTTGTGCACTAATTGGCTGTTGATTGCTGGTGTTGACTTTTTGATGTGTAGTGCCTCGCAAACGTCAAGCCGTCTGCTATCGCTGTATCTATCGATGATTTCTGTGTTGTTTACTAGGATTTCTCTAGCGATGGTTTGGTTGTGGGAAGAGATTATATGTTCCTTAATGGAGCCCTGTTGCTTATGCATCGTTAAACGCCTAGAAAGAGATGTTGTTGTCTTGCCTATATACTGGGTTTTTTGGAGCTTACAATCCCCAAGAGGGCATTTGAAGGCATAGACGACGTTGGTCTCTTTTAAAGCGTTCTGCTTTGTGTCTGGAGAGTCTCATGAGTAGGCTGGCCGTTTTTCTGGTTTTATAGTAAATCGTCAGTTATATCCTCTGATTTTTGTCTGTAGGGATAACGTTTCTATTAACAATATCTTTCAGGATCCTTTCCTCCGTTTTATGAGCTGTGGAAAAGAAGTTCCTGTAAAATAGTCTAATAGGGGGTATAGTTGTTGTGTTAGTTGTCTCTTCAGAGGTTGCATGGCGTTTCACTTTCCTTCTTATGATGTCTTCGACGAAACCATTGGAGAAGCCGTTGTTGACTAGGACCTGCCTTACCCTACAGAGTTCTTCGTCGACTTGCTTCCGTTCTGAGCTGTGGCTGAGAGCACGGTCGACATATGCGTTAACAACACTCCTCTTGTACCTGTCTGGGCAGTCGCTGTTGGCATTTAGGCACATTCCTATGTTCGTTTCCTTAGTGTAGACTGCAGTGTGGAAACCTCCGCTCTTTTCCATGACTGTTACATCTAGAAAGGGCAGCTTCTCATCCTTTTCCATCTCGTAAGTGAAACGCAGCACGGAACTCTGCTCAAACGCCTCCTTCAGCTCCTGCAGATGTCTGACATCAGGTACCTGTGTAAAAATGTCGTCAACATACCTGCAGTATATGGCCGGTTTCAAGTTCATGTCGACAAAGACTTTTTGCTCGATGGTACCCATGTAGAAGCTTGCAAACAGGACACCTAGGGGAGAACCCATGGCGACCCCATCTACTTGCTTATACATGTGCCCATCCGGGCTCAAGAAGGGTGCCTCTTTAGTACAAGCTTGGAGTAGTTTCCTTAGAATATTCTCTGGTATGTCAAGAGGAGTACAGGCTGGATCACGATACACTCTGTCGGCTATCATCCCGATTGTCTCGTCCACAGGTACGTTGGTGAACAGTGATTCTACGTCCAACGAGGCTCTTATCTCTGTGGCCCGTGTGCCCCGCAGTAAGTCAACAAATTCTTCTGGAAACTTCAGGCTGAAGGCGCAAGGGACATAAAGAGTCAGCAGGCCGTTGAGTCGCTTCGCCAGTCTGTACGTGGGTGTGGGTATCTGGCTAATGATTGGCCGAAGTGGGTTTCCAGGCTTGTGTGTCTTGACATTTCCATACGCATAATGGAAATGACATTTCCATATGTACCCTGCATGTAATCAATATTGTAGCCCTTTTTGTGTAATGACATTTTCAAATAAAGTTAGATAAATATACACACATACCAATAGGAATAGGGGTGGTATATATATATATATATATATATATATATATATATATATATATATATATATATATATATATATATATATATATATGCGAACAAGCCTGAATGGTCCCCAGGACTATATGCAACTGAAAACTTAGTTATATATATATATATAAATATATATATATATATATATATATATATATATATATATATATATATATATATATATATATATATCTATATATATATATATATATATATATATATATATATATATATATATATATATATATATATATATATATATTAGTATATTAGTATATTTTGTAGCAGTCTTTCTTGTAAACATATGTTGTTGACACATCATCAATGCTCCCATAACATCAGAGCACACAGTGCCCCTAGTGCACCCAGTAACACCAGTGCACCCAGTAACACCAGTGCACCCAGTAACACCAGTGCACCCAGTAACACCAGTGCACCCAGTAACACCAGTGCACCCAGTAACACCAGTGCACCCAGTAACACCAGTGCACACAGTACCCCTAGTGCACCCAGTAACACCAGTGCACACAGTACCCCTAGTGCACCCAGTAACACCAGTGCACCCAGTAACACCAGTGCACCCAGTAACACCAGTGCTCACAGTACCCCTAGTGCACCCAGTAACACCAGTGCACCCAGTAACACCAGTGCACCCAGTAACACCAGTGCACCCAGTAACACCAGTGGACCCAGTAACACCAGTGCACCCAGTAACACCTGTGCACCCAGTAACACCTGTGCACCCAGTAACACCTGTGCACCCAGTAACACCAGTGCACCCAGTAACACCAGTGCACCCAGTAACACCAGTGCACCCAGTAACACCTGTGCACCCAGTAACACCAGTGCACCCAGTAACACCAGTGCACCCAGTAACACCAGTGCACCCAGTAACACCAGTGCACCCAGTAACACCTGTGCACCCAGTAACACCAGTGCACCCAGTAACACCAGTGCACCCAGTAACACCAGTGCACCCAGTAACACCTGTGCACCCAGTAACACCAGTGCACCCAGTAACACCAGTGCATCCAGTAACACCAGTGCACCCAGTAACACCTGTGCACCCAGTAACACCAGTGCACCCTGTAACACCAGTGCACCCAGTAACACCAGTGCACCCAGTAACACCAGTGCACCCAGTAACACCAGTGCACCCAGTAACACCTGTGCACCCAGTAACACCTGTGCACCCAGTAACACCAGTGCACCCAGTAACACCAGTGCACCCAGTAACACCTGTGCACCCAGTAACACCAGTGCACCCAGTAACACCTGTGCACCCAGTAACACCAGTGCACCCAGTAACACCTGTGCACCCAGTTACACCAGTGCAACCAGTAACACCAGTGCACCCAGTAACACCAGTGCACCCAGTAACACCAGTGCACCCAGTAACACCAGTGCACCCAGTAACACCTGTGCACCCAGTAACACCTGTGCACCCAGTAACACCAGTAACACCAGTGCACCCAGTAACACCTGTGCACCCAGTAACACCAGTGCACCCAGTAACACCTGTGCACCCAGTAACAACAGTGCACCCAGTAACACCTGTGCACCCAGTAACACCAGTGCACCCAGTAACACCAGTGCACCCAGTAACACCTGTGCACCCAGTAACACCAGTGCACCCAGTAACACCTGTGCACCCAGTAACACCAGTGCACCCAGTAACACCTGTGCACCCTGTAACACCTGTGCACCCAGTAACACCAGTGCACCCAGTAACACCAGTGCACCCAGTAACACCTGTGCACCCAGTAACACCAGTGCACCCAGTAACACCTGTGCACCCAGTAACAACAGTGCACCCAGTAACACCTGTGCACCCAGTAACACCAGTGCAACCAGTAACACCAGTGCACCCAGCAACACCAGTGCACCCAGTAACAACAGTGCACCCAGTAACACCTGTGCACCCAGTAACACCAGTGCACCCAGTAACACCAGTGCACCCAGTAACACCTGTGCACCCAGTAACACCAGTGCACCCAGTAACACCAGTGCACCCAGTAACACCTGTGCACCCAGTAACACCAGTGCACCCAGTAACACCTGTGCACCCAGTAACAACAGTGCACCCAGTAACACCTGTGCACCCAGTAACACCAGTGCAACCAGTAACACCAGTGCACCCAGCAACACCAGTGCACCCAGTAACACCAGTGCACCAAGTAACACCAGTGCACCCAGTAACACCAGTGCACCCAGTAACACCAGTGCACCCAGCAACACCAGTGCACCCAGTAACACCAGTGCACCCAGTAACACCAGTGCACCCAGTAACACCAGTGCACCCTGTAACGCCAGTTGTTGTAATCCACAAGTTAGTAGGAATTATTAGCTAGAGGATCATTACTACAACACTTAACGAATGATGATTGGAAGTACATGTAAGTAGACAGACTATGGATCACATATCTAAGAAAGGTCAATGGATTAAGACCGAAGCTGTTTAGCCAAATTAATAATTCCTGGAAAGAGGAATTATTCTTCGTCAGGCTTCTAGAATCAAGGTTACCGCTCTAGGGATAAGGTTAATCGGATTATACCTTCCTCGAGAGGCGTGGTGAAATGTTTGAGGCCATGGTTGGCTGGAGGAGTCTGGTTGTGGAAGTGGAACTAGCAAGTCCTCCGAGGTCTCCGTTTGTGGCAGCAGCGAAGTGTAGCAGACAGCTATGCGAGAGCCTGTTGTGATCTTAGTGACGAAGTTAAGTCTGCAGTATGTGAGTATTGAATGTAAGACTAACCGGGTGTGGAGCGTTGTAGTAATCATTCCGTATTAGGGACTTAGGCGGAAGTTACGAGTGTGGGTGGTGATCGCGGAGGTCAAGTGGTCTATAGGTATTGGAAGTGTATTGACCTAATAGAGTATGTTAATATGTATTTATTTGTCAGAGTCTATTCTTTGTAATTAAATGACAAAACCCGACGGCCTTTAAATACCTTCCATGTGTCCCTTCATAGTGTTCCAGTACAAACCTAGTGGTACGCCTCAAGGGTCTGGTGTGTGTAGGAGTACACGGTGGTAGTAACGGTTGCTGAGGCAAGGTGTTATGTGTTGTGTAATCGCTGTGTTCGGAATGAACCGGGGTTCAGCGTCACGACACAGTGCACCCAGTAACACCAGTGCACACAGTAACACCAGTGCACCCAGTAACACCAGTGCACCCAGCAACACCAGTCACACCAGTGCACCCAGTAACACCTGTGCACCCAGTAACACCAGTGCACACAGTAACACCAGTGCACCCAGAACCACCAGTGCACCCAGTAACACCAGTGCACCCAGTAACACCAGTGCACACAGTAACACCAGTGCCCCCAGTAACACCAGTGTACCCAGTAACACCAGTGCACCCAGTAACACCAGTGCAACCAGTAACACCAGTGCACCCAGTAACACCAGTGCACCCAGTAACACCAGTGCACCCAGTAACACTGGTGCACACAGTAACACCTGTGCACCCAGTAACATCAGTGCACCCAGTAACACCAGTGCACCCAGTAACACCAGTGCACCCAGTAACACTGGTGCACACAGTAACACCAGTGCACACAGTAACACCAGTGCACCCAGTAACACCAGTGCACCCAATAACACTGGTGCACACACAGTAACACCAGTGCACACAGTAACACCAGTGCACCCAGTAACACCAGTGCACCCAGTAACACTGGTGCACACAGTAACACCAGTGCACACAGTAACACCAGTGCACCCAGTAACACCAGTGCACCCAGTAACACCAGTGCACCCAGTAACACCAGTGCACACACCACTCACCACCAGTGCACCCAGTAACACTGGTGCACCCAGTAACACCAGTGCACCAAGTAACACCAGTGCACCCAGTAACACCAGTGCACCCAGTAACGCCAGTGCACCCAGTAACACCAGAGCACACACCAGTCACCACCAGTGCACACACCAGTCACCACCAGTGCACCCAGTAACACTGGTGCACCCAGTAACACCAGTGCACCCAGTAACACCAGTGCACCCAGTAACACCAGTGCACCCAGTAACACCAGTGCACACACCAGTCACCACCAGTGCACCCAGTAACACTGGTGCACCCAGTAACACCAGTGCACCCAGTAACACCAGTGCACCCAGTAACACCAGTGCACCCAGTAACACCAGTGCACCCAGTAACGCCAGTGCACCCAGTAACACCAGAGCACACACCAGTCACCACCAGTGCACACACCAGTCACCACCAGTGCACACACCAGTCACCACCAGTGCACCCAGTAACACTGGTGCACCCAGTAACACCAGTGCACCCAGTAACACCAGTGCACCCAGTAACACCAGTGCACACAGTAACACTGGTGCACCCAGTAACACCAGTGCACCCAGTAACACCAGTGCACGCAGTAACACCAGTGTACCCAGTAACACCAGTGCACACAGTAACACCAGTGCACCCAGTAACACCAGTGCACACAGTAACACCAGTGCACACAGTAACACCAGTGCACCCAGTAACACCAGTGCACCCAGTAACACCAGTGCACACAGTAACACCAGTGCACACAGTAACACCAGTGCACACAGTAACACCAGTGCACACACCAGTCACCACCAGTGCACACAGTAACACCAGTGCACACAGTAACACCAGTGCACGCAGTAACACCAGTGCACCCAGTAACACCAGTGCACACACCAGTCACCACCAGTGCACCCAGTAACACCAGTGCACACAGTAACACCAATGCACCCAGTAACACCAGTGCACCCAGTAACACCAGTGTACCCAGTAACACAAGTGCACACAGTAACACCAGTGCACACAGTAACACCAGTGCACCCAGTAACACCAGTGCACCCAGTAACACCAGTGCACACAGTAACACCAGTGCACCCAGTAACACCAGTGCACCCAGTAACACCAGTGCACCCAGTAACACCAGTGCACCCAGTAACACCAGTGCACCCAGTAACACCAGTGCACCCAGTAACACCAGTGCACCCAGTAACACCAGTGCACCCAGTAACACCAGTGCACCCAGTAACACCAGTGCACACAGTAACACCAGTGCACCCAGTAACACCAGTGCACACAGTAACACCAGTGCACACAGTAACACCAGTGCACCCAGTAACACCAGTGCACCCAGTAACACCAGTGCACACAGTAACACCAGTGCACCCAGTAACACCAGTGCACCCAGTAACACCAGTGCACCCAGTAACACCAGTGCACCCAGTAACACCAGTGCACCCAGTAACACCAGTGCACACAGTAACACCAGTGCACCCAGTAACACCAGTGCACCCAGTAACACCAGTGCACCCAGTAACACCAGTGCACACAGTAACACCAGTGCACCCAGTAACACCAGTGCACCCAGTAACACCAGTGCACCCAGTAACACCAGTGCACCCAGTAACACTGGTGCACCCAGTAACACCAGTGCACCCAGTAACACCAGTGCACGCAGTAACACCAGTGTACCCAGTAACACCAGTGCACACAGTAACACCAGTGCACACAGTAACACCAGTGCACACAGTAACACCAGTGCACCCAGTAACACCAGTGCACACAGTAACACCAGTGCACACAGTAACACCAGTGCACACAGTAACACCAGTGCACACACCAGTCACCACCAGTGCACCCAGTAACACCAGTGCACACAGTAACACCAATGCACCCAGTAACACCAGTGCACCCAGTAACACCAGTGTACCCAGTAACACAAGTGCACACAGTAACACCAGTGCACACAGTAACACCAGTGCACCCAGTAACACCAGTACACCCAGTAACACCAGTGCACACAGTAACACCAGTGCACCCAGTAACACCAGTGCACCCAGTAACACCAGTGCACCCAGTAACACCAGTGCACCCAGTAACACCAGTGCACCCAGTAACACCAGTGCACCCAGTAACACCAGTGCACCCAGTAACACCAGTGCACCCAGTAATACCAGTGCACCCAGTAACACCAGTGCACACAGTAACACCAGTGCACACAGTAACACCAGTGCACCCAGTAACACCAGTGCACACAGTAACACCAGTGCACACAGTAACACCAGTGCACCCAGTAACACCAGTGCACCCAGTAACACCAGTGCACACAGTAACACCAGTGCACCCAGTAACACCAGTGCACCCAGTAACACCAGTGCACCCAGTAACACCAGTGCACCCAGTAACACCAGTGCACACAGTAACACCAGTGCACCCAGTAACACCAGTGCACTCAGTAACACCAGTGCACCCAGTAACACCAGTGCACACAGTAACACCAGTGCACCCAGTAACACCAGTGCACCCAGTAACACCAGTGCACCCAGTAACACCAGTGCACACAGTAACACCAGTGCACCCAGTAACACCAGTGCACCCAGTAACACCAGTGCACACAGTAACACCAGTGCACCCAGTAACACCAGTGCACACAGTAACACCAGTGCACCCAGTAACACCAGTGCACCCAGTAACACCAGTGCACCCAGTAACACCAGTGCACCCAGTAACACCAGTGCACACAGTAACACCAGTGCACCCAGTAACACCAGTGCACCCAGTAACACCAGTGCACCCAGTAACACCAGTGCACCCAGTAACACCAGTGCACACAGTAACACCAGTGCACCCAGTAACACCAGTGCACACAGTAACACCAGTGCACCCAGTAACACCAGTGCACCCAGTAACACCAGTGCACCCAGTAACACCAGTGCACCCAGTAACACCAGTGCACACAGTAACACCAGTGCACCCAGTAACACCAGTGCACACAGTAACACCAGTGCACCCAGTAACACCAGTGCACCCAGTAACACCAGTGCACCCAGTAACACCAGTGCACACACCAGTCACCACAGAATACATAATAACGAAAGCGAACATCATAATAATGGTCAAAGTGCATCTGTTAGCAAACAACTTCAAAATGGATACTAACGGGGAAGAACATCTCACTATACTACAATGGAACTGTAATGGAGTTCGCAACAGAATTAATGACATCATACAGTACGTCCGTGAACACCAAACTGACGTCATAGTGCTACAGGAGACGATGGTAGGTGATGACTTCAACCCAAGGTTCAGCGGTTATCGCAAGTACTCCCTTCCAGCTGGGGAAAGAAAACGGGGTCTCATCACTTTTGTAAATAACAACTTTCCCGCATAGGTTATTGATGACCTGCACATGGGGGATGAGCTTGAATCACTGGGAGTAACCCTTTACTTAAACAATAATGCCCTACATATAATCAACCTATATGTGCCACAGAGTAAACTTGACCTTGACACACTGCCTGAGTTTGTTAATGAAGAACCTACCCCGCTGGTTGGTGACCTGAATGCCAGACACCCACACTTTGGTGCCAGCTGTCATCAGCCCAATGTTAATGGACGGAAACTGTCACTCTTTGTCAGGGGAAGTGAAAACCTTAGAGTCCTGGGTGATGAACAGCCAACTCACCTCAGAGGAGGAAGATTAGACTGTGCTCTCCTGCTGAATGCACAGGACACGGATGCCAGTACACACATTGTGCACAGTTTATGTAGTGACCAATGGGCACTGATTACCACCGTCGACATGAGCAAGAGAAGGAAAGAGACAAATAACAGAAAAAGGTTATCACTCGGACCAGATATGAGGCCACACTTCATAAACAGGATGAGTGACTGGTTCACGTAATACCAAATCCCAGAAGTCATTGACACATTTGTTGATGACCTTAATAACCAAATTGAGAGCTGTCTAAGAGTTCCGCGCCATACGCCTGGGCGAAGTAACCCTCGGAAGAAGAAAATAAAATGGTATGAGAACGATTACATAAACATGCTCAATGCTAATGTTAGGAGCATGAGTAGAGAGTACCGGAGACATCCCACTGGCAGCAACCAAGAACTGTTCAAAACTGTGTGTCAAGTAGCCAGGGAAGAGAAGATTAAAGAGCGGGAAAGACAATGGCTTGAGTTCACTAGCTCTATTGGAAGGGAAACATCTGCAAGACAAGTGTGGGCAAAAATTCAGAGAGCTAAGGGGGGCAGAGCCCGGCCTGCGTCTCACAAAGACCCCCAGGGTAAGGCTGAGGAACTAATTCACAAGTGGAGTGATGCAGCATCCTCCTCCTCCCTCCCTCCAGAAATCAGCAGGGAACAGCTCCTCCGACATAATGACAGAAGGATTAGGATAACAAGAGCACTGTCTAGTGATGACGAATAAGAGGAACCAATCACACCCCAGGAAGTAAGGGGCGCTGTGAAAAAGGGTAAAAGTACAGCACCTGGTGAAGATGGCGTCACCTACGACATACTCAATGCACTGTGTGAAGTGTCTGTGAATCCACTACTCCACCTGTTTAACAAATCATTCCTAAGTGGAGTGTTGCCCACACAATGGAAACATGCAATAATTGTTCCCATGCCGAAACCCAATGACCCTGGCAATTACAGACCTATCAGTCTTATGTCATACACCTGCAAGATGCTTTAAAGGATCATTCTAAGCAGACTGTTGCACAAAATAGACAGGTTAGGGGAGGGGGTCAATGGATTTGTGAAAGGACGGAGCACAACAAATTGTATAGTTAATTACCTGGCTAATGACACAGCTAAGTACTCTGTATTTGTCGACATCAAAGGAGCCTTCGACAAAACACAGGGGATTGCGATCCTGGACGAGCTTGCATGCATGGGTGTCAAGGGGAGACTCATGAAATGAATTGAAGACTACCTCACAGGGAGAAAAGCCAAGGTTTGCTTCAATGGAGCAGTCTCCAGAACAATGAATATGGAACTCGGGACCCCCCAAGGCGGAGTCTTAAGCCCCACACAATTCAATGTACTTATGAACGCCATTGCAAATATTGATTTGCCGGATGGAACACAACAAGTGGGATATGCAGATGATGTTCTTGGGGAAAATTGGGAAAAATTAAACAGTCTATTGAACTCCTCGGAAGGAAATATATTGAGCTCGGTTTCACTCTCCACAAACAAGATGAAGGCATACTCCCATCACAAGAGGGGAGAAAATGAAGAACTACAAATTAATGGTGTAACACTTGAATGGGTTGACCACTATCGGTACCTTGGCGTCACTGTCGGCTCTAACAAGGGGAAGAAAGAAGAGCTCAACCAATTCATAGGAACATGCATCTTCATCTTTTGTCCGGTCGTGATGGTCGAGCGGCTAAGGTCTCCTGTACATCAGTTGCCTAATGCTCCTAGCAGTATGGGTTCGAGTTACTTCTGGGGTGTGGAGCTTTCAGTTGCATATACGCCTGAGGACCATTCAGGCTTGTTCGCATATATATATATATATATATATATATATATATATATATATATATATATATATATATATATATATATATATATATATATATATATATATATATATATATATATATATATATGTCGTACCTAGTAGCCAGAACGCACTTCTCAGCCTACTATGCAAGGCCCAATTTGCCTAATAAGCCAAGTTTTCATGAATTAATGGTTTTTCGACTACCTAACCTACCTAACCTAACCTAACCTAACTTTCTCGGCTACCTAACCTAACCTAACCTATAAACATAGGTTAGGTTAGGTTATGTAGGGCTGGTTAGGTTCGGTCATATATCTATGTTAGTTTTAACTCCAATAAAAAAAATTGACCTCATACATAATGAAATTGGTAGCTTTATTTCATAAGAAAAAAATTAGAGAAAATATATTAATTCAGGAAAACTTGGCTTATTAGGCAAATCGGGCCTTGCATAGTAGGCAGAGAAGTGCGTTCTGGCTACTAGGTACGACATATATATATATATATATATATATATATATATATATATATATATATATATATATATATATATATATATATATATATATATATATATATATTTATAATAAACTTTGACATGTTCATAATGTTTTATTAACAAAGAATACATCAGTACACAGCAAGAGAAAGAGCAGCGTGTACAACACACACACAACACTAACGACGCCTATCTCTATCAACACCCAAATAATATAATAATCAGCACCCATAATAACGAAGCACGGCACCTATTAACATTCACAACACACATTACCACTGATTGTAGTTAATGATACTTTCTTGACGTTTAATTTTAGGGAATTATTCCAAACAGCGAACCTATATATATTAGGCTACTTACTGTCAGCGTATAATTACGCAATATTCACATCCCCACGCACTGGTGCCGACACACCAACTAACTCCTTTTATGATAAATGGCTGAGAAAAAATTGCCTACAACTTCATTAAACTCAACATTCCTTTTAAGTGCAATCTACCTGGTTATCTTGAGATGATTTCGGGGCTTTTTAGTGTCCCCGCGGCCCGGTCCTCGACCAGACCTCCACCCCAAGGAAGCAGCTCGTGACAGCTGACTAACACCCAGGTACCTATTTTACTGCTAGGTAACAGGGGCATAGGGTGAAAGAAACTCTGCCCATTGTTTCTCGCCGGCGCCTGGGATCGAACCCAGGACCACAGGATCATAAGCCCAGCGTGCTGTCCGCTCGGCCGACCGGCTCCCCTGTCTGTCTAGGATCGACCGGCTGACCCTCACCTGTCTCTGATATTCCTCTTTATCTGTACCACACCATTCAAGTATCATACACACCTGTCACCAAGAAAGATAATGAGAATCTTGCTCTTCTCAAAGCTGTCACTCTTGAAACAGTTGCCTCCTCCATCGAGAATTTAAGATCTCACGAGCACTGTGTCTACACCGACGGCTCAGTCCAATCTTCTACTGGACGGACTGCAGCAGCATGTAGGTTTTATAGAAATAATATTTGTACAGACTGTCAGTGTCAGGTTAAACAACTGGGTGACCTCCACACAAGCAGAAATAGCGGCATTACAACTAGCTACTAGTACTTTAAAAAACATTGGAGGAGGAATAATATTTTGTGATTCAAAGTCTGCTCTTGAAGCAATCGAAAACTTCTCCTGGAAGATCGACAGCAAGAACCTCATACTACCAATTATAAATGACCTAATTGATGCACAGAGTAAAGGGTCTCGAATCTCCTTTGTATGGATACCTTCACACATAAATATAACCCATCATAATGAGACAGACATTGCAGCAAAATTAGCGTGTAACAAAGATGAAGTTGAATTAGATCTAGGTATCCCCATCTCTGCTGTCAAAACTATGATGTTCCAAACACTCAGGTCTGATAGGAAAGAAATTACTGACTCCCAACGACCTGAAAGCACCAGTATAAAAAGCTATGATTTGTTCAGATCTGAAACCTATATTTATGGGCAGCACAAAACGTCGACCAGACTGTGCTACACAGTGGTTGCCAGGATCAGGTTGGGTTACCGTTACCTGTGGCAGGTGGCTACAGGTGACGGATCTCCCAATCCTGAGCACTCCAGGTGCAAACTCTGTGAGCAGGAACTGCGGCATGATCTCCCACACTACATCACCGAATGCCCAGTTATTAGACCTTTCAGACCCGCTGGCATGAGGTACCTGGAGCTTTGCAATTACTTTATTCACTCTCGTGTTCTTGAAGATATGCTCACAGTGTACCCAAAATTTCCCAGTGCAGGTTATTAAACATATGGCCTTGTAAAAAACCATCCTGCGAGATGGGGACTTTTAGTATCACTGCTGACTTATTCACTCTTGTGTTGATGATATCCTCATAATGCACCCAGAGTCTGTCAGTGCAGACTACTGATCACATGCCTCTGTATGACTAACCATCCTGTGTGATGGGGATTTTTTAGCATCACGTAGCTAGCTTTTTAACACTGTACTCCCCTTCATACAGTCTAGGGCAGCTCCACAAATGCAGATGTACCTAGTATGTTAATAATAAAAAAAATCTACAAGCTGTTTATGAGCCTTTTGTCTGTCTAGTTAAATCTGTACAGGAAATATTTACAAATTTGGAGTCTCCGTAGTGTAGTGGTAAGACACTCGCCTGGCGTTCCGCGAGCGCTATGTCATGGGTTCGTATCCTGGCCTGGGAGGATTTACTGGGCGCAATTCCTTAACTGTAGCCTCTGTTTAACGCAACAGTAAAATGTGTACTTGGATGAAAAAACGATTCTTCGCGGCGGGGATCGTATTCCAGGGACCTGCCCGAAACGCTACGCGTACTAGTGGCTGTACAAGAATGTAACAACTCTTGTATATATCTCAAAAAAAAAAAAATTACATTAGCTTCGCAAGTGAGTAGTTTAATCGACTAATACGAGAGGCAATGGCACAGTACACAGCAATAGATTCTATTATTCATTATTATTATTTCGAATCATACTTAACTTGTTTGGTATTCAGTCATATGATACGTTACCCGCTTGACGGAATTTACCTAAATATACCCTTAGTTCACCATCACTATTAATTGTCTCGACGGTATACTGGCTTCCTGAGGGAGGATACCCGCTTGGCTGTATGCCGACACTGGCCTCCACGTAGCACTACCACTCTCCACATCTCTTTCCTTCTATTTTTAAACAGCTTTTCCTCTAGTGTTGCCTATACGGCTCCGATCTTACCAGACGCTCACAGGAGCACGGGACAAAGCAAAGAAAACGTTAACAGCACAGACTGTCACATTTTCGTCACATGACATCACTTTCTCTGCTGCATATGTTGCCTCGCACGCCATCCCCGCTGGTCTCACAGCTCCCTATACCAGGCATGTCTCAAAATACAACGAATACATTACGAATATATTGATAAAACAGATGTTACACCTACCAACTTCCTTCTCTGGAAAAGGGAAATATGTGAAAAATGGTGTTGGAGCTGGATGGCAATGATGCATTTGTGCGTGGGGCTAGGATGTGGTTGGTGTGTGTGTGTGTGTGTGTGTGTGTGTGTGTGTGTGTGTGTGTGTGTGTGTGTGTGTGTGTGTGTGTGTGTGTGTGTGTGTGTGTGTGTGTGTGTGTGTGTGTGTGTGTGTGTGTGTGTGTGTGTGTGTGTGTGTGTGTGTGTGTGTGTGTGTGTGTGTGTGTGTGTGTGTGCGTGCGTGCGTGCGTGCGTGCGTGTGTGTGTGTGTGTGTGTGTGTGTGTGTGTGTGTGTGTGTGTGTGTGTGTGTGTGTGTGTGAGAGAGTGTGTGTGTATACTCACCTATTTGTGCTTGCAGGATCGAGCATTGACTCTTGGATCCCGCCTTTCTAGCCATCGGTTGTTTACAGCAATGACTCCTGTCCCATTTCTCTATCATACCTAATTTTAAAATTATGAATAGAGTTTGCTTCCACAACCTGTTCCTTAAGTGCATTCCATTTTTCCACTACTCTCACGCTAAAAGAAAACTTCCTAACATCTCTGTGACTCATATGAGTTTCCAGTTTGCACCCATGTCCCCTCGTTCTGCTATTATTACGTGTGATCATTTATCTATTTCCACTTTGTCAATTCCCCTGAGTATTTTATATGTCCCTATCATATCTCCTCTCTCCCTTCTTTTCTCTAATGTCGTAAGGTTCAGTTCCTTCAGACGCTCTTCATATCCCATGCATCGTAACTCTGGGACAAGCCTCGTCGCAAACCTCTGAACCTTCTCTAGTTTCCTTATGTGTTTCTTCAGGTGGGGGCTTTGTAATGGCGTGGCATACTCTAAGACTGGTCTCACGCAGGCAGTGTAAAGCGCCCTAAAAGCCTCCTCATTTAGGTTTCTGAATGAAGTTCTAATTTTCGCCAGTGTAGAGTACGCTGCTGTCGTTATCCTATTTATATGTGCCTCAGGAGTTAGATTAGGTGTTACGTCCACTCCCAGGTCTCTTTCTCGAATCGTTACAGGTAGGCAGTTCCCCTTCATTGTGTACTGTCCCTTTGGTCGTCTATCACCTGATCCCATTTCCATAACTTTACATTTACTGGTGTTGAACTCCAGTAGCCATTTCCCTGCCATCTCTGCAACCTGTTTAAGTCCTCTTGGAGGATCCTACAATCCTCATCTGTCACAACTCTTCTCATTAATTTTGCGTCATCCGCAAACATTGACATGCAGGATTCCACTCCTGTAAATATATCACTTACGTAAATTAGAAAGAGGATTGGTCCCAGCACCGATCTTTGAGGTACTCCACTCGTTACTGTTCGCCAGTCCGACTTCTCGCCCCTTACCATTACCCTCTGGCTCCTTCCTGTTAGGTAGTTCCTTACCCATACTAGGGCCTTTCCGCTTACTCCTGCCTGCCTCTCAAGTTTGTATAGCAGTCTCATGTGCGGTACTGTATCAAAGGTCTTTTGGCAGTCAAGAAATATGCAGTCTGCCCAGCCTTCTCTGTCCTGCCTTATCCTTGTTACTTTATCATAGAATTCTAAAAGGTTTGTTAGGCATGATTTCCCTGTCCAGAACCCATGTTGGTGCTTGTTTACAAACCCAATGCTCTCCAGGTGCTCAACAAGTCTTAGCCTAATTATTCTTTCAAGTATTTTGCAGGGGATGCTTGTCAGTGATACGGGTCTGTAGTTAAGTGCCTCCTCCCTATCACCTTTCTTGAAAATCGGTACGACATTTGCCTCCTTCCAGCAACTGGGCAATTCTCCCGACCTAAGTGACTCATTAAAGATCATTGCCAGAGGCACGCTGAGAGCCTGCGTTGCCTCTTTAAGTATCCACGGTGATACTTTGTCTGGTCCAACCGCTTTAGTTGCATCCAGTGTTGTCAACTGTTTCATTACTTCCTCTGCTGTCACCTCTATATCTGATAGTCTTTCATCTAGGGTAATCTCTTATAACAATGGGAGCTGCTCAGACTCGGTTGTGAACACTCCATGGAAACTTGCATTCAGTACCTCGCAGATTTCCTTGTCACTTTCTGTATATGTCCATTCAGTTTTCCTCAGTCTTGTCACTTGGTCATTTACCGACATCTTCCTTTTTATATGGCTATGTAGTAGTTTAGATTGCTTTTTCGCTTTGATTGTAATATCATTCTCATAATTTCTTTCCGACACTCGTCTTATGTTAATGTAATCGTTCCTAGCTCTGTTACATCTAATCCTGTTGTCCTCTGTTCTTTGTCTTCTGTACTTCCTCCACTCCCTCCTGCTTCTCACTTTTGCTTCCTGACACTGTCTATTAAACCATGGGTTATTATATTCCCTCCTGCGTTTTTCCTTTACTGTTGGAATAAATCTCTCTTCAGCCTCCTTGCATTTCAGTATGACTTGGTTCATCATACCTTGCACTGTTTTTCCTCTAAGTTCTTCCTCCCACTGCACTTCTCCCAGGTAGTCCCTTATCCTTCTGTAGTCCCCTTTTCTGTAATCAAGTCTCCTTTCCCAGACCTCTTGTCCTTTGGTCACAATTTTAAATTCCATCATGTAGTCAAAGACTAGGACACAATGGTCACTGGCTCCTAGTGGTATTTCATGTTCCAAATGCTCGATGTCTTCTACATTCTGGGTGAAAATGAGGTCTAATAGGCTGGGCGTATACCCTCCTCTTTCCCTTGTGTCTTCCTTCACATGCTGTGTTAGGAAATTCCTGTCAATAACGTCTACCAGCTTCACTCCCCAAGTCTCCTCCCCCCCATGGGGATTCCTTGTTTCCCAATCTATCTCTCCGTGATTTAGGTCTCCCATGATCAGCAGCTTCGCTCTCATTCTATGTGCTATAGTTGCTGCCCTCTGCAGTTCATCTATACATGTCATGTTGCTGTCCTCGTACTCCTGCCAGGGTCTTCTACTGTTTGGTGGGGGATTGTAGAGTATCAAGATTACAATCTTCTTCCCATCCACTGTCAGAGTTCCATGTATGAAGCTCGTGCTTTCATTGGTACAGGGATATTCCAGCTCATCAAACTTCCATTTCCGCTTTATTAGTAGTGCCACTCCCCCTCCCTGTCTCTGTGTCCTTTCTTTTCTTATCACCTGGTACCCCTCCGGAAAGATTGCATCCGAGATCATGCCATTTACTTTAATTTCCACTATTGCCACTATGTCTGGATCTGCCTCACTAACTCTTTCTTTTATCTTTTCTGCTTTATTGGATACCACATCAGCATTGGTGTACCAAACCTTGAGACTCTTCTTGGAAACTCTGGTGTCAGAGTTTCCCCTTTCACCGGGGGCCTGGGGGGGGGACTGGGGGGGTGTCTGGGGGGCAAATGGGGACTGTGGGGGTGTCTGGGGGGTGCTAGGGGGGGGGGGAGGTGCCTGGTAGGCGAATGGGGTCTGGGCATCTAGGGGAGGTAGGAAGGGCATAATAGATCTGAAAGTTAGGGAGGGTCTGAATGACATAAGGGGGTTGAGAAGTAGAGTGAGACTGAGAGTCAGATAGAGGTTGAGAGGTTGGGGGAGAGGGATATTGAGGGCAGAGGGCTGAGAGGAGAATGGAGCATGGGTGCTGGGAGTGGAAGAGAGGGTGTATTAGCTAGGGGGGAATCTGGGGTAGGTGGGGGTTTTGGGGTAGAAGAGGGGAAGTGTGTTGTGTTGTGCGTTGTGTGTGTGTGTGTGCGTGTGTATGTGTGTGTGTGTGTGTGTGTGTGTGTGTGTGTGTGTGTGTGTGTGTGTGTGTGTGTGTGTGTGTGTGTGTGTTTGTGTGTGTGTGTGTGTGTGTGTGTGTGTGTGTGTGTGTGTATGTGTGTGTGTGTGTGTGTGTGTGTGTGTGTGTGTATGTGTGTGTGTGTGTGTGTGTGTGTGTGTGTGTATGTGTGTGTGTGTGTGTGTGTGTGTGTGTGTGTGTGTGTGTGTGTGTGTGTGTGTGTGTGTGTGTGTGTGTGTGTGTGTGTACTCACCTAGTTGTGCTTGCGGGGGTTGAGCTCTGGCTCTTTGGTCCCGCCTCTCAACCGTCAATCAACAGGTGTACAGATTCCTGAGCCTATTGGGCTCTATCATATCTACACTTGAAACTGTGTATGGAGTCACCCTCCACCACATCACTTCCTAATGCATTCCATTTGTCAACCACTCTGACACTAAAAAAGTTCTTTCTAATATCTCCGTGGCTCATTTGGGCGCTCAGTTTCCACCTGTGTCCCCTAGTGCGTGTGCCCCTTGTGTTAAATAGCCTGTCTTTATCTACCCTATCAATTCCCTTCAGAATCTTGAATGTGGTGATCATGTCCCCCCTAACTCTTCTGTCTTCCAGCGAAGTGAGGTTTAATTCCCGTAGTCTCTCCTCGTAGCTCATACCTCTCAGCTCGGGTACTAGTCTGGTGGCAAACCTTTGAACCTTTTCCAGTTTAGTCTTATCCTTGACTAGATATGGACTCCATGCTGGGGCTGCATACTCCAGGATTGGCCTGACATATGTGGTATACAAAGTTCTGATTGATTCTTTACACAAGTTTCTAAATGCCGTTCGTATGTTGGCCAGCCTGGCATATGCCGCTGAAGTTATCCGCTTGATATGTGCTGCAGGAGACAGGTCTGGCGTGATATCAACCCCCAAGTCTTTTTCCTTCTCTGACTCCTGAAGAATTTCCTCTCCCAGATGATACCTTGTATCTGGCCTCCTGCTCCCTACACCTATCTTCATTACATTACATTTGGTTGGGTTAAACTCTAACAACAATTTGTTCGACCATTCCTTCAGCTTGTCTAGGTCTTCTTGAAGCCTCAAACAGTCCTCTTCTGTTTTAATCCTTCTCATAATATTAGCATCGTCCGCAAACATTGAGAGAAATGAATCGATACCCTCTGGGAGATCATTTACATATATCAGAAACAAGATAGGACCGAGTACAGAGCCCTGTTGGACTCCACTGGTGACTTCACGCCAATCGGAGGTCTCACCCCTCACCGTAACTCTCTGCTTCCTATTGCTTAGATACTCCCTTATCCACTGGAGCACCTTACCAGCTACACCTGCCTGTCTCTCCAGCTTATGTACCAGCCTCTTATGCGGTACTGTGTCAAAGGCTTTCCGACAATTCAAGAAAATGCAGTCCGCCCAGCCCTCTCTTTCTTGCTTAATCTTTGTCACCTGATCGTAGAATTCTATCAAGCCTGTAAGGCAAGATTTACCCTCCCTGAACCCATGTTGGCGATTTGTCACGAAGTCCCTTCTCTCCAGATGTGTTACCAGGTTTTTTCTCACGATCTTCTCCATCACCTTGCATGGTATACAAGTCAAGGACACTGGCCTGTAGTTCAGTGCCTCTTGCCTGTCGGTCTTTTTGTATATTGGGACCACATTCGCCGTCTTCCATATTTCTGGTAGGTCTCCCGTCTCCAGTGACTTACTATACACTATGGAGAGTGGCAAGCAAAGTGCCTCTGCACACTCTTTCAGTACCCATGGTGAGATCCCATCTGGACCAACAGTCTTTCTAACATCCAGATCCAGCAGGTGTCTCTTGACCTCCTCTCTCGTAATTTCGAACTCTTCCAAGGCCGCCTGGTTTACCTCCCTTTCTCCTAGCACAGTGACCTCACCTTGTTCTATTGTGAAGACCTCCTGGAACCTCTTGTTGAGTTCTTCACACACCTCTCTGTCATTCTCTGTATACCTGTCCTCGCCTGTTCGAAGTTTCAATACCTGTTCTTTCACTGTTGTTTTCCTTCTGATGTGACTGTGGAGTAGCTTTGGTTCGGTCTTGGCTTTGTTTGCTATATCATTTTCAAAACTTTTCTCTGCTTATCTTCTCACCCTGACGTACTCATTCCTGGTTCTCTGGTATCTCTCTCTGCTTTCTGGTGTTCTGTTATTCCGGAAGTTCCTCCACGCCCTTTTGTTCAGTTTCTTCGCTTCCATACATGCCCTATTATACCATGGATTCTTCTGTTACTTCTCGGATTTTTCCCTTTGGGCCGGGATGAACCTGTTTACTGCCTCCTGACACTTTTGGGTAACATAGTCCATCATACCCTGTACAGACTTGTCTCTGAGGTCTGTGTCCTAAGGTATTTCACTTAGGAAACTTCTCATCTGTTCATAATTCCCCTTTCGGTATGCCAGCCTTTTGATTCCTAGTTCTTTTTTTGGGGAGATAAGTCCTAGCTCTACCAGGTACTCAAAGTTCAATACACTGTGGTCACTCATTCCCAAGGGCGCTTCCATCTTAACTTCCCTTATATCCATTTAGGGTAAATATCAAATTGCTGGTTCATCTTCTCCTCTCATTCTTCTTGGTTCTTTGATGTGTTGGCTTAGAAAGTTTCTTGTTGCCACCTCCACATTGTGTGTTCACGTCCACGTCTTGTTGTGTGTGTGTGTGCGTGTGCGCGCGTGTGTGTGTGTGTGTGTGTGTGTGTGTGTGTGTGTGTGTGTGTGTGTGTGTGTGTGTGTGTGTAATTACCTAAGTGTAGTTACAGGATGAGAGCTACGCTCGTGGTGTCCCGTCTTCCCAGCACTCTTTGTCATATAACGCTTTGAAACTACTGACGGTCTTGGCCTCCACCACCTTCTCACCTAACTTGTTCCAACCGTCTACCACTCTGTTTGCGAAAGTGAATTTTCTTATATTTCTTCGGCATCTGTGTTTAGCTAGTTTATATCTATGACCTCTTGTTCTTAAAGTTCCAGGTCTCAGGAAATCTTCCCTATCTGTTTTATCAATTCCTGTTACTATTTTGTACGTAGTGATCATATCACCTCTTTTTCTTCTGTCTTCTAGTTTTGGCATATTTAATGCCTCTAACCTCTCCTCGTAGCTCTTGCCCTTCAGTTCTGGGAGCTACTTAGTAGCATGTCTTTGCACCTTTTCCAGTTTGTTGATGTGCTTCTTAAGATATGGGCACCACACAACCGCCGCATATTCTAGCTTTGGCCTAACAAAAGTCGTGAACAATTTCTTTAGTATGCGCCATCCATGTATTTAAAAGCAATTCTGAAGTTAGAAAGCGTGGCATAGGCTCCTCGCACAATATTCTTTATGTGGTCCTCAGGTGATAGTTTTCTATCTAGAACCACCCCTAGATCTCTTTCTTTATCCGAATTCTTTAAAGATTTCTCACATAATATATAGGTTGTGTGGGGTCTATGTTCTCCTATTCCACATTCCATAGCATGGCATTTATTAACATTAAATTCCATTTGCCAAGTGGCGCTCCATGTACTTATTTTGTCCAGGTCATCTTGAAGGGCATGACAATCATCTAAGTTTCTTATCCTTCCTATTATCTTAGCATCATCGGAAGGATAAGAAACTTAGATGATTGTCATGCCCTTCAAGAAGACCTGGACAAAATAAGTACATGGAGCGCCACTTGGCAAATGGAATTTAATGTTAATAAATGCCATGTTATGGAATGTGGAATAGGAGAACATAGACCCCACTCAACCTATATATTATGTGAGAAATCTTTAAAGAATTGTGTGTGTGTGTGTGTGTGTGTGTGTGTGTGTGTGTGTGTGTGTGTGTGTGTGTGTGTGTGTGTGTGTGTGTGTGTGTGTGTGTGTGTGTACTTACCTAGTTGTGTTTGCAGGGGTGAGCTCTGGCTCTTTGGTCCCGCCTCTCAACTGTCAATCAGAAGTGGGAAACGACGCGTAGACCGTGCGTTTTGCTTTTTCCAGCACACAGTCTACTCGTTGTGTATTTTTCGTTCCATTGACGCACATTCTATGGGTAGGACTAACGACTACAAGGGGACCGTTTTGCTTTTTTCGAGGGTCCCTCGTAGTCATACCGATTTTTCGTTACACTGGTGTGGAGTCCCTCCTAGTCCAACCCGTTCTCATACTTTCTTTAAGTCAATATTGACGTGTTAAATAAGTGCATATGTGACATACTAATTTATTGTGAATATTTTAGTTTACCTTGAAAAGCTTCATAGAAAACTCCGACCTTATTAATTGTAATAATAATTACAATTATTACTTAACCAATTATAGGTATAGGTTAAGTAATAATTGTAATTACGAAGCAATAAAATGCTTATCTGAACATACTAAGAAGGTTAGGTAAGGTCGGTGTTTTCTATGAAGCTTTTCAAGGTAAAATAAAATATTCACAATAAATTAGTATGTTACATATGCACGTATTTAATAAGACAATATTGACTATAAGAAAGTGCGAGAACGGGTTGCAACGTCATATCTGTTTTCCGTCACCCCAGCGTTTGATTGTCTTATAGTCCATGAAAATTTCGCTCAATAAAAGGCCCTTTATATTTATAGTGTCCGGCCAAGGATCGTTTATTGAGCATAAAAATTGATGAAATCCACTATCTCTTATTCGTATGAAACAAGGGGTAGCAACTATCATGTATCTCAGCGTTGGGTTGGGTTGATGCACAAACAATACTTTCCTCCCATAAATACGATAAATTTGAAGTTAGATAAAGGGAGGTTAGGTCCAGGACGGTTGGCATATAAACAAAAACACTCACCCAACAATATAGCTGCAATATTGAACATAAATCCAAGTTTAATAGGCGAGGGGTAGTTAGGTTCATATTCAAAAACATAATTTTTCTATGAATATGGATACAATGTTCAACACAGATCCAACAGGTTAGGATCAGTGCGGTTTGGTTCTTATCCCAAACTTCACTTTCTAAGAATATAGATTCAATATTCAACAAAGCTCCAAGACTCCTGCAGGTTAGGCACGGGGGGTCCGTCTAATTACCACAAGCTACACAAGCTTCAGAAAGCTTCCTGGCAATACGTTAGTAATGAATAAATATGATATGTTAGGTTAGGCTGACCTAACCTAACCTAACCGAACCTAACCTAACCTATCCTAACCTATCCTAACCTAACCTAACCCAACCTAACTTAACCAAACCAAACCTAACCTAACCTAACCGACGCTTGGATCGTCGACTTGATTTGGCGTCACCAGCTTTTTATTTTCGCCTAATTTCTTTATAAAAAGATAATTTTTCAGATTAAAATTATGTTTTTTCGTGTTGTACATTCAGCACCAACATTATAATGAGTAAATATATCATATTTATTCATTACTAACGTATTGCCAGGAAGCTTTCTGAAGCGTGTGTAGCTTGTGGTAGTTTTTGGTAATTAGACGGACCGCGAAATTTACACTTTTCTGAGTATATGTCATATCAGAGGTTAGGTCCAGGTGGTTGAGTTGTAGTAATATGAGAAAAATACCTAGTAACAACACACTTCTAATAATAATATATTAATAAAATTAGCTGTAATCCAGGGTGGAATGGGTGTTAGAAGTAGACATTATCAGCTCTGACTGTTAACTCGTGCTCTGGATGTGATGTGCATAGGTACATTTAGTAGAATTTGGGGGGATTTGGTTTGATATAATTAGGATAAGTTTACTGGAATTGTTACAAACTGGGATAATTTGGATGAATTTACTCAATGTTGTGTTAGTATAGGTTAGGTTAGGTAGAATTATTGATAGAAACACATCTGGAAATTGGAAATAGCAGATGGACACAGCATTAGCTCTATGAAATGGTCTTGGGAATGGAGGATATTGTGCCAAGACTGGGTGTTGGATATTGGAAGTTTAGATAGAATAGGTGAAACTTGGATAAAATGGGCTTTGGCTGTGCTATGATACAAAATATTTTGGGTATATTTGATGAAAATTGTCTTAAATTAGGTTTGAATTTAGGTGGGACAGCATAAATTTCACCAACTTTTATTCAAATCCAGCCTTGGATATGCTGGGTCAGGTTATGTGAGGTTGTGTAGGGTAGGTTGGAATAGGTGAAAATGTGGTAAAAATGTGCTTTGGCTGTGCTATGTTACAAAACATTTGAATATATTTGGTTGGAATTGCCTTAAAATAGGTTTAATTTAGGTGGGAATAGCTAAAATTTACCAACTTTAATCAAATCTAGCTTTGGATATGTTAGGTAAGGTGGTGTAGGGTAGAATGGAATAGGTGAAACTTGGATAAAAATGGGCTTTGGCTGTGCTATGATACAAAATATTTTGGGTATATTTGATAAAAAAAATCTTAAATTAGGTTTGAATTTAGGTGGGACAACATAGATTTCACCAACTTTTATTCAAATCTAGCTTGGGATACACTAGGTCTGGTTAAGTAAGGTCATGCAGGGTTGGTTGAAATAGGTGAAAATGTGGGCAAAAATGGGCATTGGCTGTGCTATGTTACAGATTATTTGGGAATATTTTGTGGAAATTGAATTAAATTTGGTTGAATTTAGGTGGGAATAGCTTAAATTTTCCCAACTTTAATCAAATCTACCGTTGGATATGTTATGTGAGGTTGTATAGGGTAGGGTATATAATAATATCTTAGGGGTAATGAACTAGCATGTTCATAAAATATTGTAAATTTACCAATTTGGAGGATTCGAGCTATAGCTAACTTAAGTAATGTATGGACAGAGGTGACATAGGCTTGTATGTAAGGATATGGGTTGCTCATATTTAGTTAATTTAGCTTTTGCTAGGTTGAATTTGGTTAAATTTCTATAGTATAAGTATAATTTTTGATAGATTTAGATGAATTTAGGTTCTAGTTGGAAGCATTTTTGATGGGATACAGTAAATTTGCTTAAATTATCATAGAAATTACAGACTTCACCTAACCTCACCTGTCCCTAACATACCTAAGGCTAGAACCAATAGCTGTGTTGGATGGTTTACCTAAATAAATATGGGTGACATGATTGAAGAGGATCTAACAAGGGGGGCATTAATAAGGCATTAAAAACAATGGACATATGTTAGATGACTAGGCTAGTACTAATAATGTTGCAACATTAGTGGAAAATGTATGTGTTTTTATACTGAGCTCATAGGATGTCTGACATATTATTCATTCGTATGAAATTCTGACTTTTGGTGGAGTTGGTCGAACTCAGCATATCATAAATAATGTCCTAAACATACCTAGAAAAATATCATGCATATTGTGTATTGTTGGCTGTGATTGTATTTGTACAAATAGCACAATTATTATACTTGTGCAAGTTGTGTGTTAATTTGTGCCGGTTATGTATTTTTGCATAAGTTGTATGATGATTGTAATTATGTATTGATTATATTCCTTAAAACTGTGTATTGTTTGTGAAAGTGGAGTAAGAAAATAAGAACAAAGGCAACTGCAGAAGGCCTATTGGCCCATACGAGGCAGCTCCTATTTATAACCACCCAATCCCACTCATATACATGTCCAACCCATGCTTGAAACAATCGAGGGACCCCACCTCCACAATGTTACGCGGCAATTGGTTCCACAAATCAACAACCCTGTTACTGAACCAGTATTTACCCAAGTCTTTCCTAAATCTAAACTTATCCAATTTATACCCATTGTTTCGTGTTCTGTCTTGTGTTGATACTTTTAATACCCTATTAATATCCCCTTTGTTATGTCCATTCACCCACTTGTAAACCTCTATCATGTCACCCCTAACTCTTCGCCTTTCCAGTGAATGCAACT